>NC_064615.1:939610189-939915070 GCF_023898315.1 Schistocerca nitens
GAGAGGAAGAGGCGTGCTAGCACACGTACATAAGCGTAAGTATCGGACTCTGCAGTGTATGAGAGTGCAACAGACGTTAAACGCCTTATTTATTAAAACGAGAATAAAAATAGTGATTTGCGCTTGACGACTAGACCGTAATTGGCCCATGTACTTCGCCGAACTCGGTTCAGAGGAATTTAAATTGGCAACTAGCATCAACACTCTGTGAGCGCGCGTGCAGGAACACACACACACACAAACACACACACACACACACACACACACAAACACGCGCGCGCGCGCACACACAGAGCAGCAGCACCAGACCGGGGGTGGGTGAAGTCCAGGGATAATGTGCCCATCTGTGGGCTGGCGGAAGAGAGCAGCTGAATCACGTAGTGCGGACCTAAAACGCTCTGTATCTCGGCTTGCGCTTAGTAATGGAACGACGAATACAGAAAAACTCTGGAATTACAGGAATCTTTCAACAATGAAAGAAGGAGGCAAATATTCAGAATCCTGAGAAGAACGACGCTGAAGTTCAAAAGACAGATGAATAATCTACAATATTTGCTAACACCAAGTGGCCATAATAAAAGTGAAACATGAAATGTTAAGCATCCAAATGAGATGTTTTTGTTAACATGAGTATAAGGCAGAATTTCATTTTATTGACAGTACTGCCTAACCAAAGAATTGAAGAAACACTGTCACTGAAAAATACGTGTGAAGTGCCCCAATGAGTAAGAAAAACTTAATGCAATAACTGTCAACAATGCTTAAGTGAAATTTAATGGAAGCATATAATATTTCAGTACAAGTTTTATAGAATTAATTCTTTAAGTCGAGTTTCCTCAACTATCGCATTTTTGAGTTGTCACTGTTCTTGGTTCGAGAATACCCATTACCTTTGTTCGCAAGTAAGTCGGCCTTAGACGAACTACTGATTTGAAATGGGTTACGGATAAACAGAGCTGAGCTGAAAGTGATGAGGAGCGGGAGACACTAGAACAGCGGAATGCTGTACATCAAAACTAGTAATATAATACTGGTGGAAGAGGTTGACTGAAGATTGTTCACAAGGATATAAGGTTGAAATTCGCGAATCTCTACTTCTGAATAGAAAAATTTTACGGAAGTGGAAAATGAATCATGGAGAAAGTGGCGTAAAAGCAAGTGGATAAATTTGTAATTTTAAGGTACAGCAGAATATTAGAAATACAATGCACATACGAAGTAAGAATCAAAAATATTTAAAAAAACAGCCGAAAATTAAATTCCAGGCTAACACTTTTGATAATAAATGAGACGTTAGTGATACACGTACGAAGACAGCAAGGAGTAGTTAAATTGGCACAGGTATCAGCTATGGAAAGAAGGATTTCTAGGCAAATATTAGGAGACACAAAACAGATTATCTCAAATGTTGGTGGTCTCAAGTGTGCAAGGATGAAAATACTTGCAATAGACTTTAACCAAAAAAAAACCGAGATTGATGAAATATCTACACAGTTTTTCAAAATAGTTCTATGGCAACAAGAAGTAACATTAAAGAACAAATCTTCAGTAGCTGGAAAAGTTGCAAACAAATTATCAAAATTGTTAGCTATAGGTGAAATGTCAAAATAAAAAGATTAATAGGCAAGAAACCGATATGGAGAACGGTCTAAACCTTTTGAAGAATGGTGAACTAAAAGGGAAGGAGAAGAAAATCTCACAATTGTTAACATAAACAGACGCCACACGTGGTAGCAGGCTTATGAAAGAGCAAAGCCCTCCAATCAGTTTCTGTTGCAATTCGCCACAAGTCCTCTTTTCGTCTCTCTCAGAGTTAAATTTAAAGGTAAAAACTAGCCCACGCGTTAAGTGCTGGTTATTACCGCTCAGCGAGAGGGCAGTGGCGGGACGTAAAGTGTAATTATCACCGTTCTTCGGAACTAAACGTCCGACCTCGTAACGAGACCAGGCTGGAGCTGCTTAACATGTATCACGTCAATTATATCCCTCTTCTCGACGTCTGACGTACGTCAATAATTACTGGCGGTCTTGTGCCGCGGTTGGTGCGAAATTCAGGTTTTCAGTTATCGGAACGGCAGGATATTGACGAACCTGGTAGATTAAGTATTTCTAGACAGTAAAATTATAGCTGTGGGATTATCCAATAACGTGAAACTGCACCAGTAGTAACTCAACACCACAGCAAGTTCTAGTAATACAAAGATCTGCTAATTGTAATTCAAAGCCAAGACATACGATACCACATCAAAAACATGAATATTTGACACACTGATTTGAACTAAATTCACTCTGTGCAAAAACAAAGACGCTGTTCGCCCAATGAAGTAGACATTTAGAACCGCTACTGTGGTACACCACATGAACTCAGTTTTTTAAAACATTAATAATCAGTTTATAGATTTCAAATTGTGAGATGGATGGGGAGGGAGGATAATTGATGGAAAATTGTTACATGATGCAAAACATTTATTTTAAAACAACGTTTTGTAGTGGTAATCTCACATCTATAAAGTAATTTACACATATATACAGTAGTTTACATGAAAACGGACTTCCGACTGACGTCTAACATTGAGCACAATACAGTCCTGTTTTCAAAAATCCAACAACTATGTAGCATTTGTAATTACGTCTTGAGCACATTAATAAAAAAATATTTTAATTCTCAGTGTATAAATATTAAACAGGAACAAATAGATATTATTAACTATCACAACCATAATCTCAGCAATTACTTTTAACACGAGGATTTTATTCTGGGTGATAATAGTAAGAAAAAGTTATGCTTTATGATTAAATAACTTTCAGTATTTTTACTTTTCAAAAATATGGCATGTGTATAAAATCGTTTGACAGTTCCGCCATTAAAAAGCTCATGACACAAGCTGTGCATTTATTCACTACCAAAATTTAAAAGACAGGAATAGAAATCTGTAGCAAAGGAATGAAGACATTTCTCAATTATGGCAACAAATTTAAAGTTCAACAAGCTATTACTGTACGTGTAGAAAATATTTGAAATCGTTAACTAATGTCGAATGTAAATGCAAATATTTTGAAAAATAATAGGTGTTATTTTATTGATTAAAGTGGAGGAAGTTACTTTTCTTCGAAAACTCGGATTTTAGATGATGGTTTCGTAATATCTACGCAAGTAGATATGTTTACGAACTGTGTCTACTTACATAAACTTTTCAATGATGATTTTCAAACTACATGGGATGTTCGAAATGGTGCAAAGAATTACAGTAATGTTTATGCTTTCCCATTACTATCGTTTTCCGACAGCAGGTATCACTCATAAATACCAAAATACTTGAACAGAAAAAAAGTGGAAACTCACATTGCACTGACTTCCGTAGCATTTTCTGGACTACTTTCTACAAAACTAAATGCAGTACTTGTTGTCACTTACTGCGGAGAAAACACAAAGTAAATCCACTGTATTACAGGAGTAACAGTTACCAGTTAGGAACGGTGACAGGAAGAGCACAGGCAGCGGGCGCTACGATGTATTGCACCGATGCGAGAGCTCCGTACCCACGTTGTCAGTAGCGTTGGCTACGTCAACGCGTGGTAGCTATGCACTCAGCCGCGACGCTGCTCTTCACTCGCGCTGCAGCAACTCGTAGAGCGCCGCGATGTACGTCTGCGCCATCTGCAGCGTCTCGAACTTGGACAGCTTCCGGTCGTTGCCTAGCGACGGCACAACATCGCGCAGACGGTCGAAGGCGTCGTTGAGACTGTTCATCCGGCGGCGCTCCCTGGCGTTCGCTGCAAGCCGCCGTTTCCGCATTATCTCAAGTCCCGTAGGACCGTGGTGGTGATGACTGTGGTGGTGGTGGTTGTGATGACTGTGCTGGTTGTGGTGTTGGGTTTGACTGACAGGCGTCTTTAGCAGAGACGCGGACCTTTTGGTGCTGATGCTGTACTGAGCCGCGGGGTATTGCGTCAGTGACACTCCCTGCTTGGCCACATCATCGAACTTTTGCGTGACAGCTGGACTCGGAGGTATGGGCGCTGATTGCTGGTGACTATGATGGTGCTGAACGTTCTGGTGATGGTACTGGTTATTATTTTCAGCGCAATGACTGCTCCGGTGCGACTGGTTGTGCTGGTGGTACTGACTGGGGATGTTGCGGTGGTTGTCGAAAAAGTCGTCGTGATACTCTTCCAACCGCTCGTTGAAGTCTCCGTCGCTTCCGTACAACGGGTACTGCCAGAAACCGTCGTCTTGGAAGTTAGACATTAAACCGACGCCATTGTCTCCGCCTGTACAGCTCCGGTGACAGTAACTAGAGTCCTCCGCTCCGACGTTCCCGCCTCCTTGCTGAAATTTTCCCGACACGAACGGGTACGTGGTGACGGCGTTGTTGACGCAGGTGGGGCTGGGCGTCGAAGTGAACGAAGACGCGTACAGACTGTCCGGGCTGGACACGGGGCTGTGGTAGCCGTCTGAGGCGCCGTCGGCAGCGGCCGACGAGCAGTGGCTGCCGATGTAGACCGCGGAAGACATGCTACCGGCGCGGGGTCCGCAGCGGCACTGCGCGAGGTGAGCGGCGGCCCGCGGTCCGCTGCCGTACTGCCGGCGCGCCGCTCCTCCGCCGGGCTGCTGCGGCCCGGTCACGTGACCCAAGGACAGCCTTCCAGAGGTTTTCCTTCATCTCGCGCTGGGCGGGGAGCGCCCACAGCAGCCACCACCCTGCATCCATCTCTTCTCTCTCTGTCGCTCCACTTCTGCCTCCCCCCACCGAGCGCTCATCATCTGCGAGCGCTCCCCGGCGCCTACCTGCCCGCTACTGCGTGCCATACGCCGCCCGGCGGTACGTTCCGCCGGCGAAGCCTGGGGAATGTTCCTTTAATGCGTCGCTCGCAACTTGACCTTACACAAACTTTCGGAAATTATTTTAACGCCGATGGGGAGTAGCTCTCGATTGGTTCACCTCTTACTTTAGCAACAGACAGCAAACAGTCATCATTCACAGTGTCCAGGATGGCTGTGATGTGGGGTCAAGTGGGGGAGGAGGGCGGGGGGGGGGGGGAGGGGGGAGTGCCCCAAGGATCAGTGTTGGGGTGACTCCTGTTCTTTATTTATATAAATGATATGCCCTCTAGTATTATGGGTAACTTTAAAATATGTCTGTTTGCTGATGACACTAGCTTGGTAGGAAAGGATGTTGTGTGCAGTTCATGACACAAATTACTGGCTTGTAGAAAATAAACTAACGCTGAATCACAGTAAGGCTCAGTTTTTACAGTTTCCGACACTAAATTCAACAGAACCTGACGTTTTAATTTCTCAGAATGGGCATATGATTAGTGAAACTGAAGCCCCGTGTCCAGTCCGGACGGCCTGTAGCCCTCTTCGTACACTTCGACGCCCAGCCCCACCTGCGTCAACAACGCCGTCACCACGTACCCGTTCGTGTCGGGAAAATTTCAGCAAGGAGGTGGGAACGTCGGAGCGGAGGACTCTAGTTACTGTCACCGGAGCTGTACAGGCGGAGACAATGGCGTCGGTTTAATGCCTAACTTCCAAGACGACGGTTTCTGGCAGTACCCGTTGTGCCGAAGCGACGGAGACTTCAACGAGCGGTTGGAAGAGTATCACGACGACTTTTTCGTGGAAAGCCCACTTTCAGGATCTTGTTCAAAGACTTAATGCTACCATTTTTACTATTCGAACGAGATCTGAAGTGAGTGATCGTTCTTCACGAAAATTGGTCTACTTTGCTTATTTTCATTCACTTACGTCGTGTGTTCAAAAAAATGTTCAAATGTGTGTGAAATCTAAGCTTACACACTACTTAACCTAAAATTATCCTAAGGACAAACACACCCACCCATGCCCGAGGGAGGACTCGAACCTCCACCGGGACCAGCCGTACAGTCCATGACTGCAGCGCCGCAGACCGCTCGGCTAATCCCGCGCGGCTCCGTCGTGTGGCATTATATTTTGGGGTAACTCTTCCCATTCTAAAAGGATATTTTTGGTTCACAAACGGGCGGTTCGGGCACGAACCTCTTGTCGACCCCTGTTCACGAGTCTGGGTATTTTGACATTTGCCTCCCAACATACATATTCCTTACTGTCATTTCTTGTTAACAATATTAACTTATTCCCAAGAATAGGCAGCTTTAACTCAGCTAATACTCGGCAGAAATCAAACCTGCATTTGGATCGGACTTCCTTAACTCTTGTGCAGAAAGGTGTGCAGTATACTGTTCCATCCATTTTCAATAAGCTACCACGAGAATTCACAAATCTTAACAGTAATCCAAGCGCTTTCAAATCGAAACTCAAGTTTACTCACGGTCACTCCTTCTATTCTCTCGAGGAGTTTCTTGGAAAATTAAGCTGATTCTTGTTGTATTGTTGATTGCGTTTACTTAAACTTATGGCTTGACTTTTTTGGGCTCACAAACATTTTATTTTTATCTGTTATTACTTTTATCGTGTAATTTCGCCTACTGACATGTTCCATGACCTTGGAGGTTTGTTCCTCAATTTGGTCCTACGGAACTTGAGGTGTAAATAAATAAATAAATGTAAGGTAGTAAGATTTTGAAACATATTAGGCTTTCCAGTATTACTAAATACGTTGAAGGAAACGATCCACTGACACACAACCAACACGATTCATAAAATATCGTTCTTGTGAAACACAGCTGGTCATTCATTCACACGAAACAATTGCAGCTGTCGACCTGGGATCTTAAGTTGACTCCATACTTTTAGGTTTCCAGAAGGCTTTTGACAGCGGTTCTCACAAGCGGCTTCTAATCAATCTACATACCTGCGGAATTTCGTCTAAGTTATGCTACTGGATTCATGATTTCCTGCCAGAAATATCGAGTTCGTAGTAACTGACGGAAAGTCATCTAGTGCCACTGAAGTTACATCTTAGTTTTCAAAGGAAGTCCTATAGGGCGTCTGCTCTTTCCAATCTTTACAAACAATTTAGGAGACAATCTGGCGGCCTTTTGGATTGTTTGCAGTTATGCTGATGTTTACCGTCTAATATAATCACCATCACATAAAAAGAATTTCAAATTGATTTAGATACGTACGAAAAGAGGTAATTGGTCCTGAACAATAAAATATGCAGTGTACTCCACAAGAGTAGTAAAGCATTGCGTTAAATTTCGAATAAATGATAAACCCCAAAAATTTAAAGACAGCCAATTCATTTAAATACCATGAACCATGGACCTTGCCGTTGGTGGGGAGGCTTGCGTGCCTCAGCGATACAGATGGCCGTACCGTAGGTGCAACCACAACGGAGGGGTATCTGTTGAGAGACCAGACAAACATGTGGTTCCTGAAGAGGGGCAGCAGCCTTTTCAGTAGTTCCAGGGGCAACAGTCTGGATGATTGACTGATCTGGCCTTGTAACATTAACCAAAACGGCCTTGCTGTGCTGGTACTGCGAACGGCTGAAAGCAAGGGGAAACTACAGCCGTAATTTTTCCTGAGGACATGCAGCATTACTGTATGATTAAATGATGATGGCGTCCTCTTGGGTAAAATATTCCGGAGGTAAAATAGTCCCCCATTCGGATCTCCGGGCGGGGACTACTCAAGAGGACGTCGTTATCAGGAGAAAGAAAACTGGCATTCTACGGATCGGAGCGTGGAATGTCAGATCCCTTAATCGGGCAGGTAGGTTAGAAAATTTAAAAAGGGAAATGGATAGGTTAAAGTTAGATATAGTGGGAATTAGTGAAGTTCGGTGGCAGGAGGAACAAGACTTTTGGTCAGGTGATTACAGGGTTATAAATACAAAATCAAATAGGGGTAATGCAGGAGTAGGTTTAATAATGAATAAACAAATAGGAGTGCGGGTTAGCTACTACAAACAGCATAGTGAACGCATTATTGTGGCCAAGATAGACACAAAGCCCATGCCTACTACAGTAGTACAAGTTTATATGCCAACTAGCTCTGCAGATGATGAAGAAATTGATGAAATGTATGACGAGATAAAAGAAATTATTCAGGTAGTGAAGGGAGACGAAAATTTAATAGTCATGGGTGACTGGAATTCGTCAGTAGGAAAAGGGAGAGAAGGAAACATAGTAGGTGAATATGGATTGGGGGGAAGAAAGGAAAGAGGAAGCCGCCTTGTAGAATTTTGCACAGAGCATAACTTAATCATAGCTAACACTTGGTTCAAGAATCATAAAAGAAGGTTGTATACCTGGAAGAATCCTGGAGATACTAATAGGTATCAGATAGATTATATAATGGTAAGACAGAGATTTAGGAACCAGGTTTTAAATTGTAAGACATTTCCAGGGGCAGATGTGGATTCTGACCACAATCTATTGGTTATGAGCTGCAGATTGAAACTGAAGAAACTGCAAAAAGGTGGGAATTTAAGGAGATGGGACCTGGATAAACTGAAAGAACCAGAGGTTGTAGAGAGTTTCAGGGAGAGCATAAGGGAACAATTGACAGGAATGGGGGAAAGAAATACAGTAGAAGAAGAATGGGTAGCTCTGAGGGATGAAGTAGTGAAGGCAGCAGAGGATCAAGTAGGTAAAAAGACGAGGGCTAATAGAAATCCTTGGGTAACAGAAGATACATTGAATTTAATTGATGAAAGGAGAAAATATAAAAATGCAGTAAATGAAGCAGGCAAAAGGGAATACAAACGTCTCAAAAATGAGATCGACAGGAAGTGCAAAATGGCTAAGCAGGGATGGCTAGAGGACAAATGTAAGGATATAGAGGCTTGTCTCACTAGGGGTAAGATAGATACTGCCTACAGGAAAATTAAAGAGACCTTTGGAGAGAAGAGAACCACTTGTATGAATACCAAGAGCTCAGATGGCAACCCAGTTCTAAGCAAAGAAGGGAAGGCAGAAAGGTGGAAAGAGTATATAGAGGGTTTATACAGGGGCGATGTACTTGAGGACAGTATTATGGAAATGGAAGGGGATGTAGATGAAGATGAAATGGGAGATAAGATACTGCGCGAAGAGTTTGACAGAGCACTGAAAGACCTGAGTCGAAACAAGGCCCCGGGAGTAGACAACATTCCATTAGAATTACTGATAGCCTTGGGAGAGCCAGTCATGACAAAACTCTACCATCTGGTGAGCAAGATGTATGAGACAGGCGAAATACCCACAGACTTCAAGAAGAATATAATAATTCCAATCCCAAAGAAAGCAGGTGTTGACAGATGTGAAAATTACCGAACTATCAGTTTAATAAGTCACAGCTGATAAATACTAACGCGAATTCTTTACAGACGAATGGAAAAACTGGTAGAAGCGGACCTCGGGGAAGATCAGTTTGGATTCCGTAGAAATGTTGGAACACGTGAGGCAATACTAACCTTACGACTTATCTTAGAAGAAAGATTAAGAAAAGGCAAACCTACGTTTCTAGCATTTGTAGACTTAGAGAAAGCTTTTGACAACGTTAACTGGAATACTCTCTTTCAAATTCTGAAGGTGGCAGGGGTAAAATACAGAGAGCGAAAGGCTATTTACAATTTGTACAGAAACCAGATGGCAGTTATAAGAGTCGAGGGGCATGAAAGGGAAGCAGTGGTTGGGAAAGGAGTGAGACAGGGTTGTAGCCTCTCCCCGATGTTATTCAATCTGTATATTGAGCAAGCAGTAAAGGAAACAAAAGAAAAATTCGGAGTAGGTATTAAAATTCATGGAGAAGAAGTAAAAACTTTGAGGTTTGCCGATGACATTGTAATTCTGTCAGAGACAGCAAAGGACTTGGAAGAGCAGTTGAACGGAATGGACAGTGTCTTGAAAGGAGGATATAAGATGAACATCAACAAAAGCAAAACGAGGATAATGGAATGTAGTCAAATTAAATCGGGTGATGCTGAGGGGATTAGATTAGGAAATGAGACACTTAAAGTAGTAAAGGAGTTTTGCTATTTAGGGAGTAAAATAACTGATGATGGTCGAAGTAGAGAGGATATAAAATGTAGACTGGCAATGGCAAGGAAAGCGTTTCTGAAGAAGAGAAATTTGTTAACATCGAGTATAGATTTAAGTGTCAGGAAGTCGTTTCTGAAAGTATTTGTATGGAGTGTAGCCATGTATGGAAGTGAAACATGGACGATAACCAGTTTGGACAAGAAGAGAATAGAAGCTTTCGAAATGTGGTGCTACAGAAGAATGCTGAAGATAAGGTGGGTAGATCACGTAACTAATGAGGAGGTATTGAATAGGATTGGGGAGAAGAGAAGTTTGTGGCACAACTTGACTAGAAGAAGGGATCGGTTGGTAGGACATGTTTTGAGGCATCAAGGGATCACAAATTTAGCATTGGAGGGCAGCGTGGAGGGTAAAAATCGTAGAGGGAGACCAAGAGATCAATACACTAAGCAGATTCAGAAGGATGTAGGTTGCAGTAGGTACTGGGAGATGAAGAAGCTTGCACAGGATAGAGTAGCATGGAGAGCTGCATCAAACCAGTCTCAGGACTGAAGACCACAACAACAACAACGGAATACAACTGCGAACGTCGCACAGAGAGTGTTACAGGGAAGGCGCACCAAACACTAGACTCTACTGACAGAACAATTAAAAGGTGCGACCACTCTGCTAAAGAGCCTGCCTGCACTGTGATTGGCAGTCCTTTTCTAGAGTACTGCTGCGCGATATGGCAACCTTATCCAATGCGTTGACTCGGGGGATCGAAAAAATTCAAAGAAGGATAGCTCATTTCGTAATGTCGCAAAATAGGGACGAAAGTATCACAGATATGCTAAAGGAGTTAATATGGTTATTATGAACACTAAAGTGTTTTTAGTTCCGGTGAAGTCTTTTCATAAAATTTCAATCAACAACTTTCTCCTCAGAATACCAAAGTGTTTTGCTTACTCGCAACTGCCCGGAGCTCGTGGTCTAGTGGCTAGGGTTGCTGCCTCTGGATCACGGGGTCCTGGGTTCGATTCCCGGTCGGGTTGGGGATTTTCTCTCCCCCCGGACTAGGTGCTTATGTTGTCCTCATCATTTCCTCATCATTCGTGAAAGTGGTTAGACTGGACTGTGTAAAGATTGGAAGTTTGTATGGGCGCTGATGACGACGCAGTTGAACGCCGCCCACACCAAACATTATCATCATTACTCCCATCTACATCGTGAGAAATCACAGCATGCAGGGAAAGACTTAGGTGATCACTTTTTCCAACGTGCTATTCGAGAGTGAACAGTAGAGAACAAGTATTAAAGTAGCTTTATGAATCCACTGCCAAACGTTTAAGTATCAGTTGTAGAGTCATTATGTACATACGCGAAAGAACTTGACCCTCTTCTAGTAGCAGTGTACCATAGGTCTCTGAAACAGCGAAGTGTTTGTGACGATTAGGAAAAAGCACCGGTTATTTACGTTTTCAAGAAGGGTCGTCGAACAGACGCACAAAAGTATAGACCTATATCTCTGACGTCGGTCTATAGCAAAATTTGGAACGTGTTATATGCTCTCGTATTGTGACATTTCTGGAGATCGAAAATATGCTCCGTCGGAATCAACAAGGTTTCCGAAAACAAGAATAACACTAGTGTGAAACCCACCACGCTCTGTTCCTCCGCGAGACCCAGAAGGCTGTAGATACCGGCGTCCAGGTAGATATCGTGTTCTTCGACTTGCGTTAAGGCATGCGATCCAGTTCCGTGTACTGGATTGACGATTTTCCAACAGTCAGAGCACAGCATGTCATTCTCAAAGACGTAAAAGTGACTCCGAGTGTGTCCCAAGAGTGTGTTACAGGCCCATTACTTTTCACGAAATATATAAATGACGTAGTAGACAACATCGGAAGTTCCATGAGGCTTTTCGCAAATGATGCTGTTGCATAAAGAAAAGTCGTAACGTTCAAAAATTGCAGCAAAATGCAGGAGAACCTGCAGCGGATCGACGCTTGGCGCAGAGCGTGGCAACTGACCCTCAGCATAAACAAGTGTAGCGTGTTACGTCACACATAAATAGGCAGAAAGACTCATTACCGTATGATTACACGATTTCAGACCAATCACTGGAACCAGCTACTTCCATAAAGTATCTAGGGGTATGCATTTGGAAAGATTTAAAGTGGAACGACCGCGTAAAACTAACCGCAGAATGACAGATGACAGAGTGAGATACATTGGAAAAACCATCAGATAATGTAGTCCGTCAACAAAGGACGTACTTTCGATTAATACTTGAATATCGCTCGTCAGTGTGCGATCCGTAGCAGATAGGATTTATAGAGTAAATAGAAAAGATCCAAAGAAGAGCAGCGCTTTTCATTACAGGTCTATTTAGGAAGCACGAAAGCGACAGGGTGATAGCTAACTGCACTGACAGAAGATGTAAGAGAAGCGTTGTGCATCACGGTGTGGTTTTACTGTTAAAGTTGCGATAGCGTACGTTCCTAGAAGAGCCAACAAGTAAGTTGCTTCCTTCTATGTATGTGTCACGAAACACCATGAAGATAAACTATTGGAGAGATTTAAGTCCACACGGAATCTTACCGGCAATCGTTCTTCCTCCGAACCATTCACTACTGGAGCAAAAAGGGGAGGAAATGACTGTTGTACACGAAATGATCTCCTTCACACACCGCAAGGTGGCTTGTGGAGCACAGATGTAGTTGATGATATAGAGCCGGGCGCTGGTGGCCGAGCGGTTCTAGGCGCTTCAGTCCGGAATCGCGCGACTGCTACGGTCGAAGGTTCGAATCCTGCCTCGGGCATGGATGTGTCTGATGTCCTTAGGTTAGTTAGGTTTAAGTAGTTCTAAGTTCTAGGGGACTAATGACCTCAGCAGTTGAGTCCCATAGTGCTCAGAGCCATTTTTTGAAGTTCGTTGTTGATCCAGTTACCCAGTTTTTTTTATTACAGAGGGCAGCTAGCCCTATTATTAAGCACCGATCAAACCACTCAGCTACCGGAGGCGGACTTCGTAAGGATAGTGATTCGCAACTGGATCACATTTGGCAAGTAGCTTGAAAGTTTCAAGAAAATTTCCACAGTTATCACGCCACAAAGATCTTCTGAGTGACCACGTAAGGTTAATGATTATCTGGATAAATACACCACACACTCAACAATTCTTGTTAATACAGATTCATATTTTTCAAATCATTTATGTTTTTCTAACTGAACAGCACAAATCGTAGTTTCACATTTCTCTAGCCGCATTTCGAACTCTTTCCAGTTTTCAAATGCTTCAACGTGATGACAACTTCCTTCATTATCTACATATGACTGTACGAGAGAACTTTTTCCTTTATTTCTTTCAAAAACCAAGCAGGGAAAGCAATATACAGCACATTTCACAGGAGAATACAAAAATGTCCTTGAATCTCTCCCACCATTTTCTAATTTCACATAAAACCAATACAGAGAAACTGTCTGCCAGTATTATCTGTTGAAAAAATGCATCTTTATTCTGTATTCACACGTCCCTCTCTTAACAAGTTCATTTTTCAAAGTCTCGCTTATATTTTCTAGCCATTAACTAATATCAGTGAAAACTTTGTAACGTTCTTTAACTTTATTGATATGCATAAATGAACTGGAAATGAATACAAAACTGGAGTTATCGTATAGCGTGTTGTAACTACAAGTAGTGTGCCATCTCTGTGTTACTGTTAGAAAAACTTCATACAAATTGATTGGGCAATGCAACTCCCAATACCAATAAATAAATACAGTCACTGGAAAATACATTCTGCCCCTTAGGCACTGAATCCTCTGGTTCTATCGAAACTGATAGCTTTGGTCCCTGTGCACATAACAAATAAATAAAATTGTCTTACCTCTTATGCAGCAACGGTGGATCGTGTTATATTCTGCTCTCTCAAGAAGAAGAATGAAATATACTAGCTACAGGCTCAGAGGTGTGCAATGCTGACGTAATACTTTGATACACACATGAAATTCTTTGGGTGATAAATGAAGACATTTAAGAAAAACTGAATGTCTCAAAAAAATTACCTGGACAGGGAGGCGGTAGTGATTTGGTTGAATTACCGACACTGATTTTCAATAGTGAAGCTGTATTGGAAGTTAAGTTTGGCTTTTCAAAACATCTGGCAATTGAAATTACATTACTCAGAAAAATTACATCCTTTTGACTAAACGAAAACGTTTCTTTGCTGACGTAGTCACAAACAAGCAAGCATTATCTAACATCACTAAAAGGCACAAAGACAAATCCTCAAATTACGTATACCTGTGTTAAGAGATCTTACAAACATTACGAAAGGGAAATATCTAATTAGCCTTTACATCAAATCTGTTTACGTACATTCTGGGGTTACTCAACATAGAACTCACTGTTACCAATTATCAGCGAACTCATTTACACTAACGCGCTGGCAAAAGGAAAGTAACAAAAAATTAAATTCTTTACCTTACATGTATTATTTCCAATAATACATGTACTCGTAAAGCTTCCTTGTAACATCAACCCAGCAATACTTTCTTGTCACAATTAAATTTACATCTTCACTTTACATTCCATCATAAAATCAACGTCTGCGTCCCAGGCAACTCTCTCTCCTGCTAATCACAACCATAGGTGGAAGCATAAGCGGCCAAAGACACTACTATCTGGGGCATAACCACCTATGGCAAGCTAACATACACCAACAAGTGACAAACGTCGGCAAGCCCCTGTATATCAGCAACGTTGACTGGATATTCCAGCTGTTATTAAAGCCGACCAAATGGCTACAGCAGGAAAACCGACGAGCTCGCCCACTAACGTACATACAAATCTTCCTACACTGTGCTTCTGATATATGACCTATCGGACACAAAATGATGATGAACCTAACTGTTACAGGTATGCTGACGCTGACCGAGAGATCACCACCGGCACCCAGCGGCAGCCGCCGAGTAACAGCACCGCACAACGTCAAAGGTATCAAAATGGCTCTGAGCACTATGGGACTCAACTGCTGAGGTCATTAGTCCCCTAGAACTTAGAACTAGTTAAACCTAACTAACCTAAGGACATCACAAACAACCATGCCCGAGGCAGGATTCGAACCTGCGACCGTAGCGGTCTTGCGGTTCCAGACTGCAGCGCCTTTAACCGCACGGCCACTTCGGCCGGCTCAAAGGTATCGACCTGCATGATAGCCACTACTAACAAAGCGTACCCTTGAATGACCTGTCGCAGCCAGGAAGACATCCGCTTCTGCTCTTACTACCCGACCAAACTATTGGAGAGGTTTTTTTTTCCTTGCTCTTGTCTTGGCACTATTTCTTCTCTGCCCTGCAAACCGCTACCCTTCGTTCGACTTTCGACCCAATCTACCTGTATATCCAGATTAGCGTGTGTTAGTGGTTAACCTTAACCAGAGTTACGCAGGCATCTCAGTACACACATCCTGCAACACCTCACATTAGAGAAAACTAACCCTTATGCAGAGATGGCAGTAGACCTTTTAGAGTTGGCCATCATGTCGGTGTGGGCGTGGAGGCGCTCCATCTCTTAGGAAAAAAATCTCTCATGCACACTACCACAGAATTCTCGCTATAGGGAGGCTCGCACCAAACAAGGCCCGTTGTTGAGACCAGACACAAACAGTAATGCACTCTCCAACTTACACAATAACGTATTATTCAGAAAACTTACACAAATACCACGTACAGAGATAAACTTTCACGTTCTTACCCTAGATGGGCCAATCGGACCCAACCGCACCTCTGCCAATGCCGTCTTCGGATGCGGTATGGAGGGACCTGTCGTAAGGACACCGCTCTCCCGGCTTTGTCGGGTTTCTTGACCTTGGAACAGCAAACAGAAGGTCAAGTAACGAGTCTGAGTACATCCATACCACTCCTCCCATCACGAAAAGATCCTTGGCAGTATCGGAAAGCGAACCCGGGACTTCCGCGTGACAGTCAGCCACGCTGTTCACTCAGCTGGACGACATACGTAGGTACTTTATACAATAAATCGACGTAAAATCGGGCAATGTGAGTCACATGCGAGGTAGAGGGACTTAAAAAGCAAATTACACATGTCATTCCACATTAAGATCACTGGGCAACAAGGGTAGCGCATTGTCAGAAGAGAGCACACGTTCTGGCATTCTTGCAGACAGTTCTGCTGCGGTACGGACAACTGGTGCAACACAGTGTGGAAGTGGAATAGCGCGAAAATTGAAAACGCGCTCCGAAGTTGAAGTACGCGGGATAATACGTTTCTTGTGGGCAAAGCTTCTAAATTACACACAGATTCTCCGTTGTAGTTCTGGCTATATCTGGACCTGATGCAATGTCACGACCAGACGTAATGAAACGGTGAGAAGAATTTGACCAACGCTGCGCAGACATGGATGGTGTTGATCGAGAAGGAGGGCCATCGACGTCGACTGCAGACGACAGTGCCCAGACCATCGAGGAACTGATCCGCAGCAAACGCAGATTTTCCAGTGATGAGGACTATCACACAACGCTTTTCGACTGGGTGACCAAGCAGCGGATTTCTGCGGTCGAGTAACTGAATGATTGACAGAACGTTCCGACCGTTGTTTACATAGACATGGTGACTACGTTGAAACCCAGTGTCATGTACCTGCGTCACTTTGAAGTGTAGTTCAAATTCACTGAAGGTTACTTGAACTGTTGTAATAAAGAGTACTTTAGGTTTTCAAGTTCTCTCGTATATACGTATATACAGGACCTGAACACAAATATGGAAACGAAGCGAGAAGTGTACGTTTGAACATAGATGCAGATGCTAGCCAAGCCTGAAAGTTTGGCATTGTATTTGTCTACGAACGACACCTCTGCAATGTGTTCAACACGTTGCAGTTCTTAGTCGTGGTCAGAACAGAGCCTTGTGCAGTTATCATGTCACAGCTAAGTGAATGCAAACGTGGGAAAATTGTATGTCCTGATGTGGTTGGTGCTTCCGTGATCAAGGAAGCCAAAGTGTTTGGCGTTTAGAGAGGCACCATGTCGAGTATTTATAAAGCGTACAGGGAAAGCGGTAAAACATCACCCGCCAAGTCACAACGGCGACGAGAGTGTGTGACGAGTGATCCTGACAGACGGCCACTGAAGAGGATTGTGACGAAAAATATGAGAACGACAGCTGCAAAAGTCACTGCATAATCGAATGACCCGCTCCTGAAGCCTGTCAGCTCCGAAACAACACGAAGGGAGCTCTATAAGCAGTGCATTGCACGGCGAGCTCGAATTTCGAAACCAGTCATCGGTGATGCAAAGGAAAACGTGGTGTCGCAGCCATAAAACCTGGACTATGCAACAAAGGAAGGAAGTCTTTTGGTTGGATGAGTCCTGTTTGATACCGTTTCCAACTTCTAGCCTAGATGACGTTCTAAGCGGGAATTCTGTGATGATCTGGGCAGCTATGTTGTGGCATTCCATGACCACCACGGTTACTGTGCAAGATCGCGTTCCGTCCAAGGATTATGTGACCATTTTGGCTGATGAGGTTCATAACGGGGTAGAACGTTTCTTCCATAATGGTGATGCAGTGTTCCAAGACAACAGGGCTCCTCTTCACACCCCATATCGTCCAGGACTGCTTTTGTGAGCACGAGGATGACATGTCGTATCTTCCCTGATCATCACAGTCACCATATCTCAATATTATTGAGCCTTTGTGGTCCACTTTGAAGAGAAGGGTGTAAGATCGCTACCCATCACCATCATCGTTACGTCCACTGGCCACTGTTATGCAAGAGGAATAGTGTAAGTTCCCTTGAAAACAGTGCAGGTACTTATTTATCCTTTCTGACATAACTGTGAGCTGTTTTTAAAGCCCCGTGGTTTTCTACGCGGTATTAGGCATGGTAATGTGTTGTGTTTGTGTTGTTTGTAACTTTTCGTCCGCCCTGTATGCCTTATCAAAAAATGGTTCAAATGGCTCTGAGCACTATGGGACTCAACTGCTGAGGTTATTAGTCCCCTAGAACTTAGAACTAGTTAAACCTAACTAACCTAAGGACATCACAAACATCCATGCCCGAGGCAGGATTCGAACCTGCGACCGTAGCGGTCTTGCGGTTCCAGACTGCAGCGCCTTTAACCGCACGGCCACTTCGGCCGGCTGTATGCCTTATCCTCCACGACAAGTTTTTCCTTACGCCGGTATTACATTATCGTATTTCTTTGACAAAGAAATATGATCAAATTTTTGTCAAATTTCTTTTACACAAATCTTTGACGTGGCACTTAAAAGGGTATTACACTGTCGTCATATTTTTCGTCAAATTTCAAGATGGCGGACAACTGGTTCTTATGCGCTGCAGTTGCTACTACCCAATTGCATTGAAATGATAATTAAATCAAGACCCTAAGCTGTCGACAGGCATTGATATACATCAACGGGGACAGTTGAATATGTGTGCCCCGACCGGGACTCGAACCTGGGATCTCCTGCTTACAGGCAGACGCTCTAGCCATCTGAGCCACCGGGGCCACAGAGGATAGTGCGACTGCAGGGATTTATTCCTTGCACGCTCCCCGTCAGACCCACATTCCCAACTAAATGTCCACACACTACATTCTTAGTGCCCCTGCCCACTACACTCATTACTCGCGGCAGACAATCTTATCGAGGCCCGTAAGAGTTCGGGCAATGCGTGTGCATCCACACAGAAGAAGAAGGTGATGGCCGGTTAGCCTGAACTATATATGGAGATGGGATCTGTTCTTTCGGACATGTCCGAAAGAACACATACCATCTTCATAAATTGCATTGTGTGTGTATTTGGAAGAAAAGCGGCGGAAAAAAAAGAAACATATTTGGATGAAGCCATAGATATTACGTCGGCATAGTAAAAGCATTCAGCAAAGTTTCTTACGAGAGCTGTATGTGGAGGACGTCAAGTCTTATTTATAAATGGCTTGTGAATGGATGAGAGTGTATTTCAGTTTTTTCTCAGCAAAGTGCCTTCTCATACTATAAAACAGAATATTCTCTTGAGAAATGCTGTATGTGCAGAAGACAGGCAAACTATGAAACTGCGATTTCTTGATACAGAAGAGAGCTACTCTAGTTTACAACACAGCTATCTAATATCGCATTGCACACTAACCAAAATAATTCCAGAAACGTGCGAAGCGATTTATAAAGCACTGAAGAGGAGCTTTGTGACGCTAAATAAATCTTTCGTGCACTATATGGGCAATAAGAATTATTTTTATTTTTGAATGATTTAACTAATGGAGTTAGTGTTCCAACAACCACAAAATTAGTAAAAAGTACAAAACAGATGAAGCGCTTTTTTAACTTGTGGCACCCAGAGTTCAAAAATAGACAAAGTAGAATCGAAAGCTAAGAAAGATTTTTTTTTGTTTTAGAGTGTGACCACATCCTCTATTCCGGCTTGTTGAAAAGCTGCCTGGATGTTTCCAGATGTAGAGGTGGATGGCTGTAGCGTTGATTGTGGCCATGAAGTCACCTGCAGCATTTCCACCTGCCCATCAACACGCAATTAATAGCATGCAATGTGCCCCTTGCTCACCCCTCACCCTAGTCGAAGCAAGATTATATAAAAAAAAGGTCGATGGAACACACCCACTTTTGAAGCCATGTTTACAGACACTACAGAGACTGAAGCGACGCCAGCGCTCCAGGCGGTTACATTTCACATTGCAGGGAACAGAAGACGATTTTTATGATCAAATCTAACGTGAGGCCCTGAATTTGATAATATTTATTTGACAACAGGCGAGATTTGACAAAGTTCCATATTATACCATCAAATTTCACTCCGTCTTCAGGCCACGAGTTGCCAACCGGGACCATCCGACCGCCGTGCCATCCTCAGGGAAGGATGCAGATAGGAGGGGCGTGGGGTCAGCACACCGCTCTCCCGGTCTTTATGATGGTATTCTTGACCGAAGCCGCTACTATTCGGTCGAGTAGCTCCTCAATTGGCATCACGAGGCTGAGTGCACCCCGAAAAATGGCAACAGCGCATGGCGGCCCGGATGATCACCCATCCAAGTGCCGACCACGCCCGACAGCGTTTAACTTCGGTGATCTCACGGGAACCGGTGTATCCATTGCGGCAAGGCCGTTGCCACCATCAAATTTCGTTGACATAAATATTTGACATGCCAACTTTGACAAAGAAATATGGTAGTATAATGCCAGCCTTAGTTATGCGACTATTGTTTATTTTTGTGACAGACTTCGTACACTTAACTGTTGAGTACAGTAATCTCCTGCGTTCGGCAAGTGGGCAGTTTCATTCCGTTGCGAAGATTCTGTAGAATTATTGATTATTGCATCTCGTGGGCCCGACGTCCGTAGCGCAGCGGTCTCGCGAGCATGGAAGACCGAACACCTGTCTAAATATTTCGCTGATGGCCCTGTGGGCGACAGCATCCGGGAAGGCTGCAGCAACAGCCGAAGCTACACAAACTTCCGACGACTGAACGCGTATCTCTCGTACGCGTGGAAACGCCGGTGTCGGTGCGTGCAACGAACTTTACCCCGCAAGTGCCTGTGACGTAGCGACTGGAGTGCTGGTCGCCAGGGACCATACGGAGCAGCGTCGGCGCTAACGGAGAGGGTCGGGGACGCGACGCGCGCGCACGGGACTGGAGGAGCAACACTCAGCCAGCCAGCGTGGAGCCGAGCTGTTGGCCAACGGGCGCCGCGCAGTCCAGCACAGTCCAGTCCGGCCGTCCAGCCGTCCAGCTGAGCAAACTGCGCCCGCCTTGTTTGCTCGGCCCGGGACAGGCCGGACACACGAAAACCCTTAATTGCAGAAGTGTGTAACACGAATGTACGAGTGGATGGACGAATGTTAAAGGACTTTTACTCAAACACTGGTCTATGTCGAGGAGGAGAGGGGACGGAGGACGTCTCCGCCGCTCCTTTCTTTTTTCCTTCGTTTGCGGCGACCGCAGGCTGTGCCATCGCTGGAGACGCTGCGTGCCGGACACCTCAGGCTGCGAGTGCTCCACGGCAAGTCTGCCGGGAGAGTGCTTCACCTTGAAATCGTAAATATTTAGTTTTAAGAAGGTCGGGCGTGTCGTAGTCTTCTTGACTAGAGTTTATTACGCTCTTTTATCCAGTGGTAAAGTGGCTAAGTTCACTCTAGATGACTTTACGCTCAACTTACACAGAAACTCAGCAGCACTCGATGTATATGAAACGGGAGCAGTGGTTGCGAATGGAGTGAGACAGGGTTCTGAACTACACCAAACATTTTTCAAAATGTAATTGTGCGAGCTTTAAAGGAAACTTTGGAGAAATTTGCACAGAGAATTACATCTACGTGATTACTGTGCTATTCGCAATACAGTGCCTGGCAGAGGGTTCAAGGAACCACCTTCAAGCTTTCTCTCTACTGTTCCACTCTCGAACGGAGCGCGGGAAAAACGAGCACTTCAATTTTTCTCTGCGAGCCTTGATTTCTCTTATTTTATCGTGATGATCATTCCTCCCCATGTAGATGGGTGACAACGGAATGTTTTCGCAATCGGAGGAGAAAACTGATGACTAATATTTCATGAGAAGATCCCGTCGTAACGAAACACGCCTTTATTTTAATGATTGTGCCGGCCGAAGTGGCCGTGCGGTTCTAGGCGCTGCAGTCTGGAACCGCGAGACCGCTACGGTCGCAGGTTCGAATCCTGCCTCGGGCATGGATGTGTGTGATGTCCTTAGGTTAGTTAGGTTTAACTAGTTCTAAGTTCTAGGAGACTAATGGCCTCAGAAGTTGAGTCCCATAGTGCTCAGAGCCATTTGAACCATTTTTAATGATTGCCACTCCAATTCACGTATCATGTCCGTCGCAATATCTCCCCTATTTCGCGATAATACAAAACGAGCTGCCCTTCTTTGAATTTTTTCGATGTCATTCGTCAGCCCCACCTGATTCGGATCCCACACCACTCCAGAAAAGGGAGGACAAGCGTGGTGTAAGCAATATTTCTAGTAGACCTGTTGCACCTATTAACTGTTCTGCCAATGAATCGGAGTCTTTGGTTTGTTCTACCCACAACATTATCTTTGTGATCGTTCCAGTTTAGATTATTTGTAGTTGTAGTCTCTAAGTATTTGGTTTAATTTACACCCTTCAGATCAGTGTGACTTATCGCGTAATCGAAATTTAGCGGATTTCTTTTAGTACTCATGTGAATAACTTCACACTTTTCATTATTCAGGGTCGATTGTCACTTTTCGCACCATACAGCTATCTTATCTAAATCATTTTGCAATTCGTTTTGGTCATGTGGTGACTTTACAAGACGGTAAATGACAGCACCACCTGCAAACAATCTAAGAGGGCTACTCAGATTGTCTCCTATGTCGTTAATATAGATTAGGAACAATAGAGGGCCTGTAACACTTTCCGTCTATTAATTCGAACTATGACCTTTCTGAGAGGAAATCACGAATCCCGTCGCACAACTGAGGCGATATTCCATAGGCATGCAGTTTGGTTAAAAGACGTTTGTGAGGAACGGTGTCGAAAACCTTCTGGAAATCTAAAAATATGGAATGTTTGACATCCCCTGTCGATAGCACTCATTACTTCATGAGTATAAAGAGCTAGCTGTGTTTCACAAGAACGATATTTTCTGAATCCGTGCTAACTATATGTCAATAAATCGTTTCCTACGAGGTAATTCATAATGTTCGAACACAGTACATGTTCCAAAACCCTACTGCAAATCGATGTTACTGATATGGGCATTTAATTCAGCGGCACTCCTATTTCCCTTTTTGGTTGTTGGTGTGACTTCAGCAATTTTCCACTCTTTAGGTACGGGTCTTTCTATGAGCGAGCTGTTGCATATAATAGCTAAATATGGAGCTAATACATCAGCATACTCTGAAAGGAACCTGACTGGTTAAAGTGCAGGGAGAACAAATAACAACTTTGAGGTTGAAATAACTTACGGGAATGCAGAAAGATGACGTCTTCAACAACCGTCGATATTTCGACAGGTGCACACTCTGTCACTTTTAAGGAATAAATGCAAGGAGAGACCGCTGTGGGAGGATATTTAAAACCTCGCTGTGCAGAGCACAGAGCATATGCGGAAAGATAAAACACATACACACACACACACACACACACACACACACACAAAATCACTTCGTGCACTAGCGCCACAAGGCAAGCAAAGATGAACAATGTCAGAAGATATCAATTGTGAATAATAATAACCAACGGGGACGCAGCATGAACTCTCTCCCTTTTGTGGTTTGGTCAGGGAGGGAACAGAATTCCGAGCAGAATTTAAGCAAAAACCTTCGTCTCCCTTGCTAATTTAATTTCATCCGTTTCCTTAACAGTTGCGCACTGAATACCGAGGATTTAAATGTTATTGCACGACGATACCTCGTTGAATTGGTGTCTTAAAATGGCGGCGTATGCACCTTTCGAATTTCCGGCGGTTGTCGATGAAGATGCCACCAGGCTGCTGTATTATCTCAACATTTTAGACGCCTCTAGAAACTTAAGTTCTACAACGAGTTTCAAGTTTGCCGATTGTATTGCAATTCTCTCATGACGGAAACGGACTTCGGACGACAGTTGAATGGAGTGGATATTCTCTCGAAAACACACTGCACGATGAATACCAACAAAGAAAACGACAACAATGGAATATAGTCGAATTATGTCAGGCGACACTGAGGGAATTGATGAGGAAATGAGAGACTAAAAGTAGCGGATGAGTTATGTTATTTGGGCAGCAAAATAACTGCCGACGACTGTAGTAGATTGATTATGAAATGCACAGTCGCAATCGAAAAAAGTCTAAAATAGAATCTTAACGTTACTACAAATTTAAGTATTAGAAAGTCTTTTCTAAGAGTATTTGTGTGGAATGTAGCCTTGTTCGGAAGTGAAATGTGGACGATAAGCAATTCAGACAAAATGAAAGTAGAAGCTTTTGAAATGTGAAGCTGCAGAAGAGTGCTCAAGTTCAGACACGCAAATCGAATAAATAATGAGGAGGTACTGAGTCGAGTGGGGGAAAAAACAATTTTATGGCACAACCTGACGAAAAGACGGCACAACTTTACGAAAAGAAGGCATCGGTTGACAGGAAAAATCCTGAGAGATCGTCAAATAGTGAGCTTGGTAATGGAGGGAATTATGTGTAGCGGGAGAGGATGTGGGCTTCAGTAGATGTTCAGAGATGAAGAGGCTCGCACAAGATGGACAGCCGTGCAGAGCAGCATCATACCAGCATTCGGGATGAAGACAACAACAACAACGACAACGATGATGACGACGAGATGCGGCAGTAGTGTAGTTTGGAGAGTACGGGAACGAAAGCTGAAACGTGTCCCTTTGAGAAATGACGTTTTCAAGCAGAAATTTATTAAACGTATTTACTCACAATCGCGATTTCGCCCTATTAATGCCATTACTTAACTGCTGCTCAGTACGAGGTGCTTCAATGCCTCATAGGAAACGTACATGAATACATTTTAGTCTTCAGGCCTAAAATGTTCTCATTTCTCAAATACTGTAGGACTGGACGCTGTGAAACAGAACATAATCGAGTGTTATAAGGCTATACACTAAGGAGCCAAAGAAACTGGTACACCTGCCTAATCTCGTGTAGGGCTCCCGCGAGCACGCAGAAGTGCCGCAGTACGACGTGGCATGGCCTCGACTAATGTCTGAAGTAGTACTGGAGGGAACTGACTCCATAAATCCTACAGAGGTGTCTATAAATCTGTAGGAGTCCGACAGGGTGGAGATCTCTTCTGGACACGACGTTCCAAGGCATCCCATTTATGCACAGTAATGTTCATGTCTGCGGAGTCTGGTAGCCAGCGGAAGTGTTTGAACTCAGAAGAGTGTTTCTGGATCCATTCCGTAGCAATTCTGGACGTGTGGGGTGCCGCATTGTCATGCTGGAATTCCCCAAGTCCATAGGAATGCATAAAGGAAATGAATGGATGCAAGTGATCAGAGATGCTGCTTACGTACGTGTAACCTGTCAGAGTCGTATCTAGACTTATCAGGGGTCCCATATCATTCCAACTGCACACGCCCCACACCATCACAGAGCCTCCTCTAGCTTGAACAGTCGCCTGATGACATGCAGGGTTCATGGATTCGTGACGTTGTCTCCATACCCGTACACGTCCACCCACTGGGTACAATTTGAAACGAGACTCGTCCGATCAGGCAACATGCTTCCAGTCATTAACAGTCCAATGTCGGTGCTGATGGACCCAGGCGAGGCGTAAAGCTTTGTGTGGTGCAGTCATCAAGGGTACACAAGTGGGCCTTCTGCTCCGAAAGCCCAGATCGATGATGTTCCGTTGAATGGTTCGTACGCTGACCCTTGTTGATGGCCAGCATTGAAATCTGCAGCAATATGCGAAAGGGGTTGCACTTCTGTCACTCTGAATGATTCTGTTCAGCCGTTGTTGGTCCCGTTCTTGCAGGATCTTTCTCCGGCGGCAGCGATTTCGGAGATCTCATGTTTTACCGAATTCCTGATATTCACGGTACACTCATGAAATGGTCGTACGGGAAAAACCTCAGTTCATCGCCACCTCGGAGATGCTGTGTCCCATCGCTCGTGCGCCGACTATAACACCACGTTCAGACCCACATAAATCTTGATAACCTGCCATTGTAGAAGCAGTAACCGATCTAACAACTGCGCCAGACGCTTGGTACCGGCCGCAGCGCCGTATTCAGCCTGTTTACATATCTCTGTGTTTGAATACGCATGCCTATACCAGTTTATTTGGCGCTTCAGTGTTTATGACAACACTAGGTACCTATGACCTGAATGAATTTAATCAAAAAACGCTGAACATAGCATATGTAGCCCAATGACGGAATGATGATAAAAACCCTTTTCTCCTTGTGAAAAACCACCTACCACCTAAGGGAAGATAGATGTGTCCTACTTGCCGTAACTGCAAAGACAACTAAAATGCTGGCACACATAGTGGGACGAAGTTATTTGCGAGCTGTAAATGTAGGATCATTGTATCCGACTTGAACCAGAAATCCTTCAAACTTGTTGTAACTAGCACCGTAATGCAGTTTGTAATTCTTTTCCTCCGAACAGAAATGATCATGAGTAGTATATTTTATTTTCGCTTCGATAATTAAAATTCTTAAATTGTTTTGCGGGGAAAATGTTAGGTGAGGATTAGAATAAAGTCACAGTTTCTATCTTTGTCTTCGTGATATCTGAAGCACTTTCACAGAGATGACGTTGTCTGAAAAAATTTAAAAAAATACTGAACTAGATGTTCTAAGAACACATCAGTGATCCCAACAATCGTCCCAATAATTAATTTTGCCTCAGCTTCTGAGTTTATTGTGAAACAGTTTTATGTCTTCCAGTACGTATTTAGTAAAAAATACTCGTCTCATATAGTCGAATCAATTACTTACTTTAACTGATTGAAATAAATTTACTAATCCCAGTTTCTCTGCAAAGAGAGTATTTCCCAGTGAAAAGGTGAAAATACAGTATTACTTTTTTGGTAAAGATAACTGCGATCAAATATCAGACGGTACCAATATTGAATCAGTATTTAATCATCAGAGAATGATATGTACCCTTTCCACAAGGACCTTTCTTAGATCACGAAAAAGGTAGGTAATTGCAAGACTGGTCGTTTACATAGCAAATGTAGCTACTATGCTAAAATATCATTCAATATATCTACTTCATTGTTGGAATCAACAGCAATTTTTGTCTGGTTGGCGTAAAACTGGAAATCTAGTCATTAAGAAAAAAAAAAAGAAATAATTCGATCAAACTATTTAACTAACGAGTCATGATAATTAAAAACATGTACATTACTTATTTGAAGTAACGAACGTAAGTTCCAGATGCCGCATTTAATCTGAGCTATAGATCGGATGCCTACTTGATATAAACTCCAATAACTGGAACAGTATTCTATAAAGTATTCTATAATCCGCCACCTTATCATCGTGTATGCGAGTTCCTTTACAGATGCACAGAACTTTTCCAGAACACTTGCTTCTATTCATCTTCCCTAATGCTGACTTCACGTGATCGACCCATTTCACGTCGATTCTTAGTATCACCCGTAAATAGCTATACAATTGACTCACTCAAGACGTTCACCACTAATCTTCGATCAGATACTACTCATATACTGTCCTTTCTCTTTCGTATAGGCATCATCGTATACACTGACGAAAAGATCACACCACCAAAACGAAGTTGTGTGACATAGACGAAAGCTGGTTGGCTTGTTTCTACATCTGAGAGATGATGTCCATGCAGATTTCGCGCGAGCCGCGTAAAGACAAGACGCAAACTGAGACGCGTATAGCGAGTGTGGCGCGACGCAGCGCAGCACGCATTTTTGTAACTTCACAGGTTCAAATGGGACCGCGCAAATTGCGACGCGACGCGATTCGAACGCGACACGCGCCTGCGCCAGGTCACGCGGCGGTGGCACAGTCTCTCGCGCCGCGCGTCGCGCGTGCCTCGCTAGCACCGTGAGAAATTTGAGGCGGGAGCGGAAAAGTAACCTGTCCATATGCTCACTTCGTAACGGCGCATATGTGCAATGGTAGTATTGCCCATACGATAAATTTTGTCTTACTGTGTACTAAATTTTATTGCCTTTGGGTAGTGTTTCGTTTTTCGCCATTTAAACGCTCCAACTTTCTTCGTTAGTACATTGTACTTTTCTGTTATTTATATCTGTATAGTTTTGTTTTGTTTTTCTTCTGTCAATAAAAATGCATAGTTCAGTAACTGATGAGCCATTGGCAGCTGGAATTGTATCATATGCCTCCGCGAAGTTTTCAGATCGCAGTAAGGGACAGAGGGTACTGAATAAGGAAGCAAGGAATATTATAAAATCATGTGATTAAGAATCAAGGCAGGAAAGTAACACAAGGTTATCTTGTCGCTGCCTAGTATGCTGGCGTATCTGTACGACCTGTTACAAAAATTTAGAAAGGGCTAATCTCCACAGGTGTGATCCCTTAGTGCTCCTGGTAAAAAGCGTCCAAGATCTGAAATATAGAAGTCTTACTGTGATTACCTGAATATGAATGTAATAATGTAATACGACACACTGTACTACATGCATGTGAACATCACATTTCCACTGCAAGCTAGAAACAGTCGAAAAGCAGTCACAAATAACAATGTTTTAATTGGTTCGCCGTGATGAGAAAAAGCATTTCAATTGTTGCATGCACATTATCAGCATTAATAAACTAATTATACAACAGGCTACACAAATGAAGAAAATGGTCGGTATTATTACGAAAGTTGGAATATCCTAAAAGAGTATCATAATTAGATAAATTTAATTTGTAGAAATGTACTGCTGACAAAGGCAGATCTACTTTCATGACAATGTTTTTCGAACTCCAGTTCACAAGGCACACACGACAAGCTTGTGCATTCCTGTCGTGCGCATTATCCACCGCTGCTGACAGTACACTGACCATTGTGTTGTGCTACAAATCAATTGTTTATTTTTCTCAATACCAACTATTTTATTGGCGATCACACATTGTCAGTTTGTCAAGCCGTAAGTGAGTAACCAGCACCTGGCATGTGCCTATCATTCCGCCTGAAGGAACGCTCTTTATTATTTTAATGCTGCTCAGATCAAGAGAAGGAATAAAATCCTTTGGTAAGTTTCCATTCCAGTCGCTCAGTGTTAAAAATACGGTGGGTTACGGGGATACCACCAAAATTACAACAGAATTGGCAATCTATTTTTGTGTGAGTTGTTAACCTTTTCTCATTCGAAGAAGCATCACCGTTTGTAACGGCCACATTTCTCTTGGTGACTGGTTTAATTGTACTTCCCTTGTCACAGTGTAATTTGCCAAACTCACCTCACAGCACCTATTGTGAAAGAATTCCGAAACGGGGTGCCTCATTAAACAAGTAATTGGCAAACACAGAGCTCAATAGCTTACGAAAAACATCATAGTGTCAGTCTGCAGTAACATAAAAGAATAAATTTCATTTTTATTTTCATACTAGGAAGCTCTTGTTTCGCTAGCTGTCGATAACTCTTAAAAAATTACAGTGACTGGAGTGAAATAAATACACTCCTGGAAATTGAAATAAGAACACCGTGAATTCATTGTCCCAGGAAGGGGAAACTTTATTGACACATTCCTGGGGTCAGATACATCACATGATCACACTGACAGAACCACAGGCACATAGACACAGGCAACAGAGCATGCACAATGTCGGCACTAGTACAGTGTATATCCACCTTTCGCAGCAATGCAGGCTGCTATTCTCCCATGGAGACGATCGTAGAGATGCTGGATGTAGTCCTGTGGAACGGCATGCCATGCCATTTCCACCTGGCGCCTCAGCTGGACCAGCGTTCGTGCTGGACGTGCAGACCGCGTGAGACGACGCTTCATCCAGTCCCAAACATGCTCAATGGGGGACAGATCCGGAGATCTTGCTGGCCAGGGTAGTTGACTTACACCTTCTAGAGCACGTTGGGTGGCACGGGATACATGCGGACGTGCATTGTCCTGTTGGAACAGCAAGTTCCCTTGCCGGTCTAGGAATGGTAGTGTAACGCCGGAAATGCATATCCTCCTATTTCCATCTATTGTACTGTAAGTTTTTTCCTTAATTTGTTACCTGAATATATGACATTTCTGTGCCTTTATATATTGTAATTGGTTTACTATTTGTATATATATATATATATATATATATATATATATATATATATATATGTATTTATGTCGATGTATAATTGGTTTGTTTCGTAAATATTATTTGTATTTTTACGCTGGGTCTTGCCTAGGGAAAACTGCTATCGAACGATTACATCGATAGGTCGTGTGAAGAATCAAAGTGTGTAGGATCTTTGGTAGGGTTAACTCTGCCGCGTGGAGCGCGGGCAGGGCAGTGGGGGTCTGGCTGGAGTAGCGAGTGGAGCAGGTGTGTGGTGTGACGCTCCCGCGAGAGTGCCGCGCTTTCGGGGTTTAGCAGCATGTAATTGCGCTCGACTTGCTATGTTAGTTTCTGGCACGGTGTCGCGGACGGGAAACATTAGCCGGCGCACATCAAGAGCCCGTTTCGTTTGGTGACCGTGTCGAGAAGAAGGCGCGCCAACATCCAGCTTCTGCAACAGCGACGGCCGACAATGAGTGACCGTCGCCACCTCCTCGATCGACGGCTTCAAACCTTCAATCAACTAACAAGGAAGACTAAAAGCACGTAAAGTTTCAGAACTGTATGGCAGACCTCAGCTTTTCAAATTGTTCCATTTGCCTCGCGAAATTACAGCAACTCAGCATGAACCTTTGTTGCTCATTGTCCCAATTGCATTACCAAGCAGGGTCCCTTCCTTTTCCGAAATGAAACCGAGTGTCGTTGAAATTCAGACGCCAGCATTAAAGTACTATCATTGCATTTCATTACTTTAGTTTCCAAGTGTAGTTAAAGCATAGCTGGCTACAATAGTTAGATTACACAAGCACAAATTAAGAGTGCGAGTTTTGTTAGCATATTTTAGCTTACCTGTGACTGCAGCTCAGCTTGGTACGTACTAAATTTTATTATTGTTAATTATTCAGAATCATTTAATTCAAGTTCAAAGTTAAATCTCTTGTTTCTAAATTGCGTAGAGTCAAGTTGCTTTTGAAATGATTGTTGAGGTAGTCCAAGACTAACTGTATTCTGCTGGATTTCGATGTGCTTCAGAAAGAAAGCTCACTATTAACTTCAGTCACTAAATTAACTTCCGATTTTCCGGTTTTATTAATTCTTTTGCTAAATTAAGTCAGAGTGTAGCGAAATTTATTACTTCTGACAAACTTTCAGTTTTCACACTACACGTGTCAACCTTCAGTTGCCACGCTTCTAGTGCTAATTATATGTGTAATAACCTTTTTTTTTCAGTTACTATAGTAATTGTCCTTAGGACTGGCGACCGTGATTTCCCCCAAATCTCAAATATCTAATTACCGCTAGTTAATTGTTGACGTAACGGCCGCACATTTACTTTCTTTATTAACTTTACCCCTTTTCAAAATTAATTTCCACCAGTTTCGTTTGCATTTTTCCTTTCATTTAGATGTAACCCTTTCCTCCCTCTTTACCGACAGATTAACTTCGGTGACGATTGCTTTCCCAAATTTCCCATTAGGCACACGCGGTTTAATTTTTCACTGTCATTAAGGTCGATAAGTGAGGGGGAGGTAACACGTGGCGACCTGGTGACAGGACAATCTTCAAATTTGAGGTTGTTCTGGACACGAATTTTGCATTGTGCAAATCTCGTAACAAAGTACTGGTTACGAAATGATCGATACGTCAGCGAAAATATTAGTCTGAGGAATCCTAATTAGATTTGAGATTTGTTATTTATATTGAAAATTATTAAAATGAGTGAAGGCAACAATTACCAAAATTTGGTAGACTTGGGTACGGAACAATCGGTCGAACAGTGGGAAACACGCACCGCGGTACCCATTGTTCAGGGGCAGGCGGCTAGCATGAAAGACGCGACCGCCGAGACGCAACAAAGAGCAGAAATGGAATTCCAAACATTAGAAAATGTTTCGGAATCGGAAGTGAAGATCAAATCGGAATCCCTTGATGACGAATACGGGGGGACAATTAAAGAGGAAGCCGCTACGGAAGTAAAACCGGTAGTTTCCGGGAATTTAACTGATTTGTTGAATGTTTTGATTAACGAAATCAAGGCTCAGTCTAGCAAGATAGAAACTCAATCGGCAGAAATTAAAGCTCAGTCTGAAAAAATTGACAGGAAGCTAGACAATCAGAACAAAGCTATTAATGTTGTTAACAACAATGTTGGAGTTGTTAACACAAAAGTTGATAAAATCAAAGAAGATATTGCTGTGATTAATACCGAAATCGGTAATCTTAAACAGGAAATGATAGGCGTTCAGGCGGAAATTGCGAGCATAAATACGCGTTTTAATTCCGAAATTAGCAGAATCGAGAAAAGTGTAGGAGACGCAGTTGCTCCGATCATCGAGAATAAGGTGACGGAACAAATTCAATTAGTGAGAAAAGACGATCAACAGAAGGTGGAAACTTTAAAGGTTTTAGTATCCGAAGTAGATACCAAAGTGAGGAAGCAGGCTAATACCTGCGAAGAGAAAAAGAGGGAAGTGGAAACGCTTGCGACAACCACTTGCCAAGTGATTACGAGAGTGTCGGAATTAGAAAAGAAACTTGAAGAAAAACAGAGCTATGTGCCAATCTGTGCACATAGTTCGGAATTGTTGACGAAAGAGGAGCGGTTCGACCCCTTGAAAAAAGGCGGTATACACGCGACGGATTTCATTAAAAACTGTGAAAGAGTTTTACCCAGATCATGGACTAATGAGAGAAAAATTAATGCGGTTATTGATGTGTTGGCTGGTGATGCCAAGCGTTGGGGCTTAAACCTCAACATTACGAACCTGACCTTTGACGAGTTTAAAAATTTGTTTCTGGCTGAATACTGGTCAGAGCAAAAACAGCAAAGTGTCTGGCGCGAATTTGTCGTATCGAGGCCTTTCGATGCGAATTCGCGCGGCTCGATGAAGGAGTTTTGTGAGGGCTGGATCCGCAAGTTGGAATATTTGCGTGATCGCCGCACGGAATCCGAAATAGTCTGGGAACTCTACAAGAAGCTTCCAGATGATACAAAACGCTACGTAGGAAGCAATTACAGGACAATCAATCATTTCCTGGAAAGAGTTGAGGACGAGGACAATTGGCGCAATAATCGCGATACTGGTAGAGGCCGTGGTAACAACAACGGGTACCACAGCAACCACAACAATCATAACTATGGGAATAATGCATACCGCAATCTTGGCAGCAATAACAATAGTGGTTCGGGCCGTAATGACAATCGATACACTGCAAATAGTAACAGGAATGACGGAAACCAGTATCATACTAGCGTGATACGGGCTTCGCAGAATAGTAATAACGCCAGAGTGTGTGATCAGCCGCCTCAGCAGCATCCGGGGAGCGTATCTGCTGGGACGAGACAGGGAAACCATTAGCCGCGCCGGTGAGGGGCCGACCGGGCGTGGAGAAATTTTGGCGGCCCAATAACAGTAGAAAACCCAGGTGTCGTCGTTATGAAAATTCCGTGTGGAATAATCAACGGCGGGAGAGTGTGCCAGTGTTAGGAGAAAGGAGTGCGCCCACAGGTAGTAAATCAGCTGTATACACGGCAGTAGGAAGTACATTCACTGTCAGTGAGAACAATTTAAGTAGTGTTCCGGAAATCGATTACAAAGTGGTAGCTGTAATACCCACAGCGGAACTGGAGATTGAGTTTAAGAATGATTCGCAAGTGTTGAGAGAAGATCAGATGTCGGATAAAACGTCCGTCATCGAGCGAGGGGATGCAGAGAGGGATGAGGTCTGGTTAAGGCAGTTCGGTCGCTTATACGACGAACTAAGAGATTATAGGGGTCTGTATGGGAGAAGCGATTATGGGGAGCGCGGGCAGGATTTGCCGCGTTTCGTCCCACAGGAAGATAGTATTTGTGAAGTGATAGGAAGTTTTGGCCCTAACCGGCAGACTTTACTAGAAATAGTTGATGTTAATGGGGAGCACGAGCAAGATTCGTCGTGTTTCGTCCCGCAGGAGTTGGCTGTTGAAGTAGTAACGGAAAGTTCTGGCCCTAACCGGCAGACTTTACCGAAAGTTACAGTGGTAGAAGTAGCCGACCCATCCGACGCAAAACTCCAGTTTAAACATTGCGAAAGTATTGAGGAGAAAGATTACGAAAATTTTAGTGATAGCCGGACACGATTGGTAGAAAAGCATGTGGATTACAGCGTGTATGAGGTTAGAGCTGACATTATACGGTCAGACGATAGCAGTGTGGGTTGCGCAGATCTAGCGGAAGTAATTGCAGAGACTACTGGGCACATTCCTCCAGGTAGATTGGCGGATGATATCAATCTGGCCAAAGTGGAATCAACGAAGGTGACAATTAGTGAAATGATAGCAGGGCAACACTCACTAGTTGACGAGTTAGAGGAAAAGGTTTCGGTATTGGAGGCGAAGCTACAGACTAAGCCTCAGGACAAACGTGTTGAAATTAAGACTGTATGTGAACAGAAGCTGAAAAAGCCGCCAGATAAACCGGATTTAGGATCAAAGCCGGATGGTTTTTTCTGGAATGACCTGGATATAGACGAGGATTTACTGTGGGAAAATAAAGAAACAGTCGAGGACAAGTGTAGACAGATAGTAGTGTCTGCTAATATGCACGACCTACAACTAAACGTGTTGATTGACACCGGTGCAGAATTGAGTGCTGTATCTGGGAAAATATTTGAGTTACTGAAAGACAGACCTGGTATCGTAGTTATGCCAGTAACAGGAGTGAAAATTATCGGTGCTACTGGGAAGGCCAGTAAACCGGTCACAAAACAGATTTTTGTCAACTTCGAGATATGTGGGGCACGATTTGAGCAAGAGTTTGTCGTCGTGCCAGACTTAACTACGGAAGTAATTATCGGGTTAGATTGGCTATTAAAGTACCGTGCAGTGATTAATTGCGAAAGCAAAACTTTGACATGTACGTCACAAGATAAAACAATAGTAGTTAGCTTTGACGAGGCAGGAGACGGTGTGCATAGGCAATACCAGCCTATACACATTGTTAACTGGCCGAATGGTATTGATGTAGGTATGAATTTGAACTACTGTAATGTGAGGAATCTCGGCATTGACAATAGTGTAGAAACTGCATTGGAAAGTATTGTAGACGGTGTATCAAACGTAACACACGAACAAAGACGAGGCCTGTATGAAGTGATAATGAGGAATAAGAGTGTGTTTTCAGACAAACCGGGACTTGTGGAAGGGTATAAATGCAAGTTGCATGTAATTCCGCACGAACCATTCTTCGTGAGACCGTATGCTATACCGCTGTCCAAAAAGGAAGCAGTGCAACGGGAGATAGATAAGATGATCGAATGGGGAGTGATTGAAAGAAGTACGAGTCCATACAATAACGGTTTGGTCATTGTAGCAAAACGGGATGGTAGTGTGCGTATTGTGATTGACGCACGCACGTTGAATAGGGTCGTTCAACGTGAAACAGACAGACCAGAGAGTATGGAGGAGATTTTGCAACGTTTTCGTGACGTTAAGTTCATGACTAGCCTCGATCTGACGGCTAGTTACTGGCAAATAGAACTCGAAGAAGAATCTAGGCCATACACTGCCTTCTTGTTTGCGGGCAGGTGTTATCAGTATAGAGTACTGCCGTTTGGACTTAATATATCTGTGTCCGTATTCATCAGGGCCCTAGATAAAGTGCTAGGATCGGCTTTGAGTTCAAGGTTAACTGTATATGTTGACGACCTATTGTTGGCCAATGCCACTTGGCATGACCATTGTGACCTGTTAGATGAAGTTTTTAGAGCATTGCGCCGTGGCGGAATGACTCTAAAGCTAAAGAAATGCGAATTTGTAAAGCAGGAACTGAAATTTTTAGGGCATGTAATTACCACTGCTGGTATTACGAAGGACCCAGAGAAACTAGAGGCAATAAGGAATTGTCCTCCACCCAAGTCTAGGAAACAGTTAAAAAGTTTTCTAGGGCTCACAGGATTTTACCGTAAATTTGTAAAAGGACAAGTGTTTAATGATGAAAATTTGAATAACCTCTTACGCAAAAATGTTCCGTTTGTGTGGACTGACGGGTGTCAGGCCGCTTTCGAGAAATTAAAAGACGAGTTGTTGAGATCTAACATACTATTTCATCCTGATTTATCGCTACCCTTCCATCTGGGAACGGATTCGTCGAATTACGGGGTGGGGGTAGAACTGTTCCAAGAAGTTGGTAAAGGAGAGGATAAGGAACACCGGACGATAGCGTTCGCGAGTCGAACTTTATCAAAAAGTGAGCGAAACTACACGATTTCTGAGAAAGAGTGTCTCGCTATCGTGTGGGGATTCAAGAAGTTCAAGGGTTACCTATGGGACCGTAAGGTGATTATTCATACGGACCATAAGGCGCTCACTTATCTGAAGGATTGTAAACTCCTTCACGAAAGACTGACTAGGTGGTCGCTGTATTTACAGCAATTTAACTATGACATCTGTTACGTAAAAGGGACCGACAATTGCGTTGCGGATGCGCTGTCGCGGTTGCCCGAGTCTAATCAAGATGTATTGAAAGAGGAGTCAGATGGAGTGGTCAAATTATACTATTTTAAAGACGTTGAGGGACGCAAATTAATAGTGAACATCTGTAAGAATCTACGTCGTCATCAGAACGAGGATGGTTGTTTAAATATGGTGAAAACCCGATATGATGAAAGGAGTCCAGAAGGAGAGAAATTAAGGAAGTATTACAAGATATACGATCATATCTTGTACATACGTAAGGGTGAAGATAGTAATGTTTGGCGGGTATGCTGGCCCACCAAATTCGTCACGGAAATAATAGACTACTACCATTTGGCGTATGGTCACTGTGGACCGAAGAAATGTACGGAAAAGCTGTATGAAGTAGTGCATTTTAACAACATGTTAAAACGCGTTACTGACAGAGTGAAAACTTGCGATTTATGTCAGAAGGTGAAGGTTACCAACTGTACGAGTCGTGGTCCTATGCAAAGTATAAGGCCTAACGACACCTTTGAATTACTATGCGTGGACTTGTACGGACCTTTGCCCAAGTCATCAGGAAACTTTGCCTACATTTTAGTAGTACTAGAAGCTTTTTCCAAGTTCATCAAGCTATACCCGATTAGGAAAGCTACAGCCAAAGCGGTCTATAGCAAGCTTGTGAACGATTATTTTGTTCATATTGGTAAGCCCAAGGCGATTCTATCAGACAATGGGGCACAATTTACTTCTAAGTTGTGGAATGAAGGCATGGAAAGTAATGGGGTCGAGGTGATCCATATTTCAGCTTATTGTCCGGCTGGGAATCCCGCTGAGAGGTATATGCGCGAGCTAGGCCGACTTTGCCGTACCTATTGCCATCACAACCATAGGGCATGGGGCAAATATGTAGCAGTATTTGAGAGAATTATGAACACCTTGAGACATGAATCTATGGGATTTTCTCCAGAGGAAATCCTGTTGGATGACAGAAGTAAAAGTTTAGTGGAAGAGATAATCAAATTCCCTCCACGGATTGACATTAGTATTGGTGTGAAAAAAGATCGTTTGCGAGAAGTAATGAAGCTAAAAGCTGATGCTCGCATACGTCGTCATGACGCTAAAGCGCGTTTTGCTAAGTTTGCAATCGGAGACTTAGTACTTGTAAAAGCTCATGAGAAATCGAGCGAGATAGACAATGAAATCTCTAAATTTAAGATTGTTTATAATGGACCATATAAAGTCATTGGTATACCTCACACAAATGCTTATTGCTTAGAGTATCCAAGCTCTGGAAAACGATTAGGTATACGGAATATTGTAGACTTGAAATCGTACCAACCTAGGATTGATTAATACCACAGAATGGGTAATTTGTACAGTATGTAATATAGAGTGTAAGATTTAAGGATGTGCCATGTTGCGATGCTGTTGCCTGACCTAGAGGTCATTAAAGAACTTGTAATTAACAAGTAATTAATTTTTGATTAGACGTTTTAACCAATTGAAAAATCCAAGCTGCTAGTTTAAGTTTTCAGCTGAGTCACAGTAGATTAAGGAATGTAAATATGCTTTTGTAACTAGCTGTCAGATTTCATGAATGTGTGTTTTACTAGTCATTGCCGATGTACTTAGACGCTGTTTTAAGTTTCAGGCTAGTACATGCGTGTGATGATGGACAGTGTTGAGTTATCCACTGTGATAGTATTAAGGGACTCCTTGAGATTACTCGAGAGTGAGTTTTCCTAAAGAATTCAGTGAAACGGACGTTCTGGAAATGCCGCTACACAGGCGAGTGAGATCAAGCGTGCCGCACAGGCGGGCGCAACAATACTGGCAAGGTGGAGCCGCTGTCGGCTCTTGGGTCGCTGTCGGCTCTTGTGCCGCTGTCGGCATTCTTTGTACTTGCGAGTACGGAAGGCGGAGTTGTTTTTCTTCCCGGACAGCTGATATGAAAGAATTCTGTTGTCAACATTTATGTTTTTGTCGATCTGCTGTATATTATTTTCTTGTTTAGCGTCAAGTGCACACTCATGACGAGAGTATTAATTATGAAAAGTTTATATAAAATACGTATTCTATGTAATTAATTATTAATTTGCGTATTTTGATATACCTGTTTTCTATGACCATGTAATCTCATTAATTTTGTAAACAGTATTCCATTTCTTGATACTGCTAGGAATTTAGATTTTTAGAATAGTTAAACCATTTTCTATGCTTTCTATGAATTTTAATATGTCGTCAACCTGTTTTATTTTGTGCAAGATGACAGAGTGGAATAAGATTAGGACTGTCTCCACTCAATTTTTATGGTCTAAAAAATTGATTTATGCTTAATTAGACGAATGCTAAATTTTGATGATGTTTTGAGCATATGCATTTCCGCTGTTTATTTTTTGGGACATTTTCTGAGTCTGTTTAGGTTACACGAACATCCTCAGACAATGTGAGGCACGTGTAACGCCGGAAATGCATATCCTCCTATTTCCATCTATTGTACTGTAAGTTTTTTCCTTAATTTGTTACCTGAATATATGACATTTCTGTGCCTTTATATATTGTAATTGGTTTACTATTTGTATATATATATATATATATATATATATATATATATATATATATATATGCATTTATGTCGATGTATAATTGGTTTGTTTCGTAAATATTATTTGTATTTTTACGCTGGGTCTTGCCTAGGGAAAACTGCTATCGAACGATTACATCGATAGGTCGTGTGAAGAATCAAAGTGTGTAGGATCTTTGGTAGGGTTAACTCTGCCGCGTGGAGCGCGGGCAGGGCAGTGGGGGTCTGGCTGGAGTAGCGAGTGGAGCAGGTGTGTGGTGTGACGCTCCCGCGAGAGTGCCGCGCTTTCGGGGTTTAGCAGCATGTAATTGCGCTCGACTTGCTATGTTAGTTTCTGGCACGGTGTCGCGGACGGGAAACATTAGCCGGCGCACATCAAGAGCCCGTTTCGTTTGGTGACCGTGTCGAGAAGAAGGCGCGCCAACATCCAGCTTCTGCAACAGCGACGGCCGACAATGAGTGACCGTCGCCACCTCCTCGATCGACGGCTTCAAACCTTCAATCAACTAACAAGGAAGACTAAAAGCACGTAAAGTTTCAGAACTGTATGGCAGACCTCAGCTTTTCAAATTGTTCCATTTGCCTCGCGAAATTACAGCAACTCAGCATGAACCTTTGTTGCTCATTGTCCCAATTGCATTACCAAGCAGGGTCCCTTCCTTTTCCGAAATGAAACCGAGTGTCGTTGAAATTCAGACGCCAGCATTAAAGTACTATCATTGCATTTCATTACTTTAGTTTCCAAGTGCAGTTAAAGCATAGCTGGCTACAATAGTTAGATTACACAAGCACAAATTAAGAGTGCGAGTTTTGTTAGCATATTTTAGCTTACCTGTGACTGCAGCTCAGCTTGGTACGTACTAAATTTTATTATTGTTAATTATTCAGAATCATTTAATTCAAGTTCAAAGTTAAATCTCTTGTTTCTAAATTGCGTAGAGTCAAGTTGCTTTTGAAATGATTGTTGAGGTAGTCCAAGACTAACCGTATTCTGCTGGATTTCGATGTGCTTCAGAAAGAAAGCTCACTATTAACTTCAGTCACTAAATTAACTTCCGATTTTCCGGTTTTATTAATTCTTTTGCTAAATTAAGTCAGAGTGTAGCGAAATTTATTACTTCTGACAAACTTTCAGTTTTCACACTACACGTGTCAACCTTCAGTTGCCACGCTTCTAGTGCTAATTATATGTGTAATAACCTTTTTTTTCAGTTACTATAGTAATTGTCCTTAGGACTGGCGACCGTGATTTCCCCCAAATCTCAAATATCTAATTACCGCTAGTTAATTGTTGACGTAACGGCCGCACATTTACTTTCTTTATTAACTTTACCCCTTTTCAAAATTAATTTCCACCAGTTTCGTTTGCATTTTTCCTTTCATTTAGATGTAACCCTTTCCTCCCTCTTTACCGACAGATTAACTTCGGTGACGATTGCTTTCCCAAATTTCCCATTAGGTACACGCGGTTTAATTTTTCACTGTCATTAAGGTCGATAAGTGAGGGGGAGGTTACAGTAGAACGATGGGTTCGATGACGGTTTGGATGTACCGTGCACTATTCAGTGTCCCCTCGACGATCACCAGTGGTGTACGGCCAGTGTAGGAGATCGCTCCCCACACCATGATGCCGGGTGTTGGCCCTGTGTGCCTCGGTCGTATGCAGTCCTGATTGTGGCGCTCACCTGCACGGCGCCAAACACGCATACGACCATCATTGGCACCAAGGCAGAAGCGACTCTCATCGCTGAAGACGACACGTCTCCATTCGTCCCTCCATTCACGCCTGTCGCGACACCACTGGAGGCGGGCTGCACGATGTTGGGGCGTGAGCGGAAGACGGCCTAACGGTGTGCGGGACCGTAGCCCAGCTTCATGGAGACGGTTGCGAATGGTCCTCGCCGATACCCCAGGAGCAACAGTGTCCCTAATTTGCTGGGAAGTGGCGGTGCGGTCCCCTACGGCACTGCGTAGGATCCTACGGTCTTGGCGTGCATCCGTGCGTCGCTGCGGTCCGGTCCCAGGTCGACGGGCACGTGCACCTTCCGCCGACCACTGGCGACAACATCGATGTACTGTGGAGACCTCACGCCCCACGTGTTGAGCAATTCGGCGGTACGTCCACCCGGCCTCCCGCATGCCCACTATACGCCCTCGCTCAAAGTCCGTCAACTGCACATACGGTTCACGTCCACGCTGTCGCGGCATGCTACCAGTGTTAAAGACTGCGATGGAGCTCCGTATGCCACGGCAAACTGGCTGACACTGACGGCGGCGGTGCACAAATGCTGCGCAGCTAGCGCCATTCGACGGCCAACACCGCGGTTCCTGGTGTGTCCGCTGTGCCGTGCGTGTGATCATTGCTTGTACAGCCCTCTCGCAGTGTCCGGAGCAAGTATGGTGGGTCTGACACACCGGTGTCAATGTGTTCTTTTTTCCATTTCCAGGAGTGTAGAAAGGGAAGTATAAATACTAATATATCGCCACAGATAAGAAAGTTCCGTATGTTTAAGAATTGGCATAACATTCCCCTCCTTTTGTGCTATCATTCGCCAAACTTTCGTTTCGATATCTCGAGCGGTTTAGGAGATATGAGAGATGTTGCGAGTATTTCATTCTCGTCGGCGTGAGATCGGAAGTGAGCGCACTACATAGGATCTATTTTCTCGAGATCGAAGGCAGATAGAGACCTCCTCCCAAGTCTAAACAAAAATTCAACATGTTAGCTAAATTTCATACGCAGCAACATATGGTGTAATACGCACCAAACGCAAAATCATAGCGACCCATAATTTTCGTTGCAAACTTTTTGAGTTTTGCATAGTGTCTTACTAAAATGTGTACATCACAATAAGAATGGTCACTAGCGAGATGATGGGCACATCACCACGACGCTGACATATAACGCTACAAGTAAGGCAAAAATCAAATATTTTGGGTGAATAGTTTCTGTAAAATCGTTTCACAAAGATAGCAGGTTGCGCGAGCTTTGGTTCTGTCAGCAGAGCGTCGCCAGTCGGCGCGTGCGAAATTGGTGTACGCGTCGCAATATGCGCTGGATCCGCGGAACTCGTGCGGAACGTGCGTGTCGCGCTGTAGTGTCGGTCCCGTCACACGTGCTATACGCGTCTCAATTTGCGCCTAGCCTATAAGAGTGGCGCCAGTGACGCTACTGTAAGAACGGATATGAACTTTGCTTTAATTACACGTTGGAACAGTCGTGCACGTCATTCGCCTTTGAGATTGCATGTGGTGAGATGATGTTGGCGAAGAATGCCTTTAAGGCGACAAAAACGATATCATCAACACCTCACTGAGTTTGACGAAATCGTTTAACAGGGCCACGAGAAGCTAGATGTTTCTTCTGCAATGTTGCAGAAAGACTTGGCACGAATATAGCCACTATGCATGATTACTGCATTAATGGTCACGAGTATTTAGGGTCGCAAGAAGACTCGGCTTCGAACGGCCACATGGCTCTACAGAGAAGGAAGACTACTTTGTTCGGCGTATGACTCTGGCGCATCGTACTGCAGCTGCAGCGTCAATTTGAGCTGCAGTTGGCACCACTGTGACACAAGGAACTGTTACAAATTGGTTACTTCAAGGACAGCTCCGAGTCAGACGCCCTGTAGTGTTCAATCCACTTACCCCGAACCACCGCCATTTGCTACTTCGGAGATGTCAAACGAGATCTCGTCAGAGTAAAGGGTGGAGGTCTGGTGTGTTTTCTGATGAAAGCCAGTTTTGCCCCGGTTCCAGTGACGGCAGTGCGTTGGTTAGGAGGAGGCCAGTTGAGAACCTACAACCAACCTGTCTGCTTGGTAGACAGACTGGATCTACACCTGGAGTTATGGTATGGAGTGCGATTTCGTACGACAGGAGGAGCACTCTCGTGGTGTAACCTCCCCGCAGAAAATGAAAAGATATTACTGAAATGCAAATGGACCTAGAGCTAAGTGTAAGCACGCCAGAAATATATTAATAGAAATGGCAATAAATCTGAACTAGCAATCTGACCCAAATATAACTTGCACACAAAAAATGTAACAATTCAGTGATAATAAAATCTCAGTGACAATGAAAACAAAATAGACCGAAATGTCGATCTTAGGCCCTGTACAAAAATCGGAATTAATTTCTTACCTCAGTATAACTGCATGTCAAAGTTCTGCTCTTATTGTTGGCCGCGGCTTGCAGGAAATGCATTGCAAGTACTTTTTTTTTTTAAATCTAACTGAAACTTTTCTTTAAAGGAAATGTAAGGAATTTGTTTGTTCAATTAAATGGTTCTTTATCAGAATGCATTGAAAACAAAATTATTATTAGGGCGATTCTTGCACAAATTAGTTACAGTTAATTTACATTACTAGCTGAGCGCAATGCTGCTTATTTAAAAATAATATACCTCATCCTGAATCTTGACCAGAGTGCCATGTCGACGCCCGCCGACCGCTCACACACAACTAAACTCTCTCGCATCTAGACCGCGACTGCACTCTCTCTAAAAGCTAACTCGTGACTGGACTGCTACAGCACTACTGCTAGACTGACTGAACTGCGCCTCGAGCGCAACTGCTCTGGTCAAAGATTCTACAATGCCTCATCATCGCTGCCATCGAGTACATACGCCTTTCATAACCCTCCACTGGGGGGGCAAAAATTTGGCAGCGATGGTGAGTCATTTGGACTTGCCATCGTAACAATTTTTTTTGTTTTTTAACTAATTAACTTTTACAATTTACAAAATATTCACTTGTAGTACAAAATGTGAGTACAAAACATATTAGCAAATCAGAAAAATGTATATACAAATTATTTGACAGATAACAAAGTGCACACACACTGTAAGATTCTGTAGCATTTTCAGAACAAATAAATAGAATGGCAAAATAGCATGTTGACAAGTGACATGAGTGCACATGCACTGCCGTTCAGAACATATCAGCATATGGCGAAATGTATATACAATGAGTAGCAAATGACATAAAACATATCACGAAATCATAAAAGGTATACAGAATAAGCACAAATCATATTGAAAAATGAGAAAAGTGCACAGGCACTGAAGTTCAGTAGAAAACATATTAACACATAAGTGCACATGCACTGAAATCTTTTGAACATTTTCATAACAAATAAACGCAAGTGTTAAAAAAAATCATCAAATCACAAAAAGTATATACAATATAGATGACAAGAGTGCACACATACTGCACTTCAGAACAAATCGAAAAAAATGTCTTTAGCATTTTCACAATAAATAAACATAATGGCAAAAAATCATGTCGACAGGTGACATAAGTGTACTTGCACTGGAGTTCAACAAATCGAAAAGAAATTTATAGGCCATGAACATAAATGATGTTAGCTAAAATGATTTTCACTATTAGGATAGGAAAGGAAAGGATTGCATCATGGTTGTAGCACTTTAATTTGCACACAGCTGCACTGAAAGTCCATATCTTTCCACAGAATCACAACACCAAGTGATACAATCTGCAGTTCAGAAGCATTTATCAACGTATCAAGACACTGAAACGTCGTAGTAATATTCCATGCTATCATTTGGCAGTACACCAGGTACACCAAACAGTGGGACCATAATAACGTCTTCATCGCTTACGGTGGTGGACAGCATGTCGTGTCAACACCACGCTCTGAAGAGGCACACCAACGTAGAATTAGTGCAAAAACCAAATATAGTGCTCCATGATAATGAGGATGGACAAGACAATGGATGTTACAGTAATTCCAGGTAGTTAGGTCAGAAGGTGAAGGACATTAACTAACACACAAGTCTTGATTAGTGATTACATAAGTAGTTTGCGGCATCCATAGTCTAGTTATTGAACATTTCTGTACCACGTATTTTAGTATTACAGAATAATGTTCATAAAATTGCCATCTTGGGTAGTCGTATTACAATAAACAGCGGCAATCTTTGTCCAGTTACAAACCATGTTTAGTATGACAGAATAATGTTGATCAGAAGTCTTAATTACATTAATTATTGGCACTCAGTGGCCATTTACTAAAATCATTATTGAAAACAAGAGCTAATTAATGGCATAATTAATAACATAATTTACATAGTTACATTAATTATTGGCACTCAGTGGCCAGCAAGTATGGAATAGTATAAAACATTGTTCATCATTCAGTATTATTCAGATCATTAAGAAGTCATTATAAAAAAATCAGTTAATTACAATCATAGCATTAATAATCATGGGCATTATAAGTAGTCTCATTACAATAAACAGTGGCAGTTATTAGCCAGTTACAAAATTACAATCATAGCATTAATAATCATGGGCATTATAAGTAGTCTCATTACAATAAACAGTGGCAATTATTAGCCAGTTACAAAATTACAATCATAGCATTAATAATCATGGGCATTATAAGTAGTCTCATTACAATAAACAGTGGCAATTATTAGCCAGTTACAAAATTACAATCATAGCATTAATAATCATGGGCATTATAAGTAGTCTCGTTACAATAAACAGTGGCAATTATTAGCCAGTTACAAAGCATTATATTTTTTTTATATATATATTTTTTTTGTATCATTAAGAAGTCATTATTCAAGTGACATACTATTCAGAGCTGATCAGTATTATTCAGAATTATCATAAACTAGTGACATTATATGAGACTGGTAATACATTTTGTTTTTTTTTTTTTTGTGCTAGCAATGCATTGCTTTGGGTAATTATAAGGGAAAGCAAGAAGAAATAAGAGAAAAAAATTGCTTCTAGGTTGTTCCTATAAATGAAAAATGTGTAACGTCATTCGTCAGCTGTACCAAGGTTGTGACACAAGGTAGTATATGTGATCACATGTGTAAATGATATACACAAATGGGTAAAAAAATTGCAAGTATTAGAACAGGTATAATAAGTAACAAGTTTAGTAAGTATCATGAAAAGCTTCTCCTGGACAAAATACAAAATGGATTATTGAGCTGAAAGAAGAAACGCAGACTATGCTGAAAAGTAGTGAACTTCGAATTAACAGGTAGTGAAATGTGTATAAAAAATGTGTTCCATAGCTGTCCTTTCCAAAACCTTCAGTCATCCTACTACGCAATATAACACCTGCTGTCAAAGCAAACTGCAACAAATACTTAAATAACTACACAGCATAAATACATAAACTTCAAGTTCATCCTCATCTGTAAAGAAAAAAACTTCATTATCCATATTATCATAACTTCATTATCGTCATCACCTGTAAAGAAAAACTTCATTATCCATATTAGTATATTCTTCATCATTATTCATCATCAGCATTCATTATCATCTGCAAAAATCACTTCATTATTCATCACACAACTATTCCTTATCTCTAGCATATTTCATCACTTAAAACTAAGATGTGTAGTTCTGTCTGACAGCTTGCATCAATCGCCTTGTATTCTGAAAGAAAAGATTAGTTAAGACTGCTATTCTGCGATGTGTATAGTATATTCTTGTTAATGCTTGTTAATTCTGATCCATTTACTCGTCCTCATAAGGTTTTGTATTTTCTTTCATCTATTCCGTAGGTGAAATTCCCATTTCTGTTTAATTTATTTCCTTTACGCATCATTTCTTTCTGAAATTGATGAACAAAGATTAATGCCTTGCATTTAAATCATATACCCACTAAATAATGACTGGTTAATGGTGACATAATTAAGCATACAGCATAACATGACAGAAAACGTAATATGTCAAAAGCATAGACAGTGGTCAAAGGCAAAAATGTACAGAGAATATCACAATGCAGCAGAAAAAAAGAAAATGTAAAACAGTCTCGATGTTGAGATATCACAGGGAAAAAAATGTCAAAGTCACCTGGTGTGTTATACCTTAACTAGTTCACAGTGCATACAAACAAAACATGCAAACAATCGTACATATATAAGAAAAGACAAAATGTGACGTTCGTTGTGTTCAACTTGTATGTAGTGTAGTTAATAGAGGCGATAATTAAAGACTTTAATGGAGAGAGAAATTGATAAAATTAATGCGTCACTACAGAGAATTGCATAATTATTCATAAAATGCGTAAGCTCATATGGAAAATATGCACGGTCTAGTGTGTAACGACAAGAAGAGCGACCTGCTAACCTTACCTTGCCGGGCACTTGCCAAGAAAAAATACGATAATCATCAATAAGTAGTCATGTGAATATAATTGCAGAAATGTTCATAAAAATTAGCAAATAGCATTACGGCGTGATAAATCATAAAGTATGTTCACTCAATAAAGGGTTTTATGTTTGACCAATGGTGGTTGCCTTTCGATTTCCTGGTTCTCAGAGTTTCGACGTGTACAACATTGGGGTGAGGAATGCTGCGAATCCGATATGGACCTGCGTACAGAAGTTCAAATTTACTGCACTTACCTTTTAATTTGCTGGATAAATAGTGTGTACGTACTAATATCTTCTGTCCAACGTGAAAGTCTCGGCGTCTACAAACCTGTTTTTGCTGTCTTCTCCGGCGCTCTGCGGCACGTTTGATGTTGTTCAGCGCAATGTCAATTATTTCGTGGTGTCGTAATCGACGAGATGTAGGAAATGTTACTAATTCTTTAATTTTGTTTGGTGGTTCAACGTTTTTCAGTATTACAGACGGAGATAGCATAGTGGATTCATTTGGAATGGAATTAATTACATCTTGGAATGAGTGTATGTGTGTGTCCCAATTAACATGTCTTTTGAGGCAGTATATTCTACACAGTTTACCAATTTCTTTCATTAATCGTTCACAAGGGTTCGAAGAAGCGTGGTACTTGGATATATAAATCGGAGAAATGTTTCTAGCTCGTAACATGCGTGTCCATATAGCAGATCGAAATTGTGATCCATTGTCAGAAATTACTTTCATCACATGCCCTACATGAAATAGAAAATGTTTTACAAATGCTTTCGAAACAGTTTTAGCAGTAGCTTTGCGTAACGGAGTGAAAGTAACAAATTTTGAAGTGAGTTCAACAGCGACAAAGATGTAGCAAAAACCTCTATTAGTTCTCGGAATTGGACCAAAAATGTCTACTGCAGCCATATGTCTTAATTTAACAGGTACAATGGGGTATAATGGAGGAATATGTGAAGTGGTGTCAGACTTAGCTTTCTGGCAAATTTTACATGACGCTAAAACTCGTCGTATACGTTTTTCCATGTTTGTAAAATAACAGTTCTGTCTCAGTATAAGAAAACATATTCTGGCTCCGTAATGTGCGTAGCTTAAATGCGTGTACCAAATTAATTTATTAACCAGTTCGTCAGGAATGCATAATAACCAATTGTTGCTGTCTGGATGAGAGCGGCGAAACAGAATGTCATTGCGTACAGTGTAGTGGTTTCTAATCGTAACATTATTCTTATCTTGCCAAAGGTGTTTAATTTCTTTCCACACATTGTCTTCGCTTTGCTCTCGTGCTATGTCCTGTAATGACGATGAAATAAAATTTTCAAATGCAACTTGCTGAATGTACATAATGCTGAAATTTGCTTTGCAGAAGTTATTTGCTACGTCTTGCTGATTGTTGCTGAGAGAACGCGATAGTGCGTCTGCTATAACAGTTTGTGTGCCGGGAATGTGAACAATCGTAAAATTAAATTCCTGTAAATAAAGTTTCCATCTGCTTAATCTGTCATGAGTGAATTTAGCCGAAAGTAAAAATTGTATAGCTCTGTGATCTGTGTAAACGGTCGTGTGTCTTCCATAAAGAAAATGCCTAAATCTCGTAAAAGCCCATACAACACATAATGTTTCAAGTTCAGTAACGGAATAATTTCGCTCAGCAGGTGACAGAATGCGGCTTGCAAATGCGATGTTTTTAATTACTTTAGAACCATCTTCTTCAATTTCCTGAAAAATGTGTACGCCTAAAGCTGTGTTAGAACTGTCGGTGGCAATGGAAAAATTTCTGGTAAGATCTGGGTGCGATAAAAGTGGAGCATTCAACAAAGCATGTTTCAAATAACATTCACGTGAACAAAATTCTGCATGTCAAAATTATTGCTTACGTTACTGGAATATGCAATCTGTGCTGTATCTGGTTAAATTCTATCTTACGTGTTATTATTTACGGGAGGATGCTGTGGCATATCCACTATTTGAACTGTTCTGTTATTTCTTCCTGACGTCTTACGTTCTGGATGACACCTATTGTCTAGTTCATTTATGATAATATGTTGTTGCTGATGTTCTTGCTGCTGAAAAGATCTACTGTTATTAAATGTACGCTGAAAATTGTGCTCGTTATTTTTACGTTGGTCATGATAGTCATTTCTATACGGCGCAGTGCGATAGGAATTGAAATAGTGTGTGTTCTGTACGTAGTTATTTCTTTGCTGCCGTGCGTTACTATTTGTTGTACCTGGGACTATACGTGCACGCGGCGAAACATTAAAGTTAGGCTGACCTTGTGCATTACATTGTTGGTTATGTATTCCAACCGGCTGACTTTCATGCTGTTGTGGTGGAAAGCGTCTATTGTTACAAAAATGTGATTCCTGTTGCTCAAAATTTTGACGATATTGATAATTAGAATTTTGTCTGTTATTAAAGTTTTGGTGGTTGTCATTCCTAAAGCGTCTGTTACCTTTCCTATTAAAATTACGTGTCTGATCATAATTGCTGTACGTCCGCTGGCCTTGGTTGTTATATGAAAAATTTTTGTTTACGAAAGAATAATCTGATTGCTGCACTTCTAAAAGCTGCAGCAGATCCCTGAATGCCGAAATATTTTCTTTTTGCTGGCCGGTTAAAAGTGACACTCTTAATGACCGTGGTAATTTAGATATACATAATTGAATGAGTGCGGATTCACTATAGGGTTCACTTAAATACTGGTTTTGTTGCACCATGTGCTCAAAGAATTGCGTCACACTCGGAAAATTTGAGTTCTCATAGTTCGGTAGACTAATTAACTGATCTTTAATTCCGCGCTGTGTCGTCTTCGACCAGTACGCTGACAGAAACGCATTCTGAAACTCTTCTACTGAGTAACATTGCCTCGCGATCGGTCTCATACGAGTTGCCGGTTCGCCTTCCAAAAAGCTGCAAATAAATTCAAGTTTGTGTGTTACGGGCCAAGTCGGTGGAAAAGCAAAGCTAAATTGTTGTATCCAATCCAGTGGGTGAATCTGTGTTCTGTCGTTTTTAAACACTTTAAACTTTCTCACTGACAGAAAATGTTTGTAATCGATATTATCGTCTCTGTGTGATGGAACAGGTTCAGAATTGTAAGAGAATCTATTGAACTGTGGTTGTTCGGAATCTAAGTCCCGTACTCTCTGTAGATTACCCAAATTATACGCGTTGCGCGAGTCTGACAAATGTTCGCAAGGTGGCGTCTGCTGTGACGTGTTATTAACTGAAATACTTTTCATCTCTGTTACTTCTTGCTGTAAACTTGACAGTTTTCGACGCAATGTGTTATTAGATGAATATATCTCATTAATAGTCTGCTGTAGATTTTGAAATTCCGGTGTTTGATTAAATGAAACCGGTGAAATATCATCTGATTTATTGTCATTAGTATTTTCGATAGCATCAATACGACTGGCCAATTCATCATATTTTTCAGTCAGTATTTTTGCCTGATCATCGGTTTTAGTGTCAGTGGCATTAATCTGGTTTTGCAATTTACGTGTAGTTTCGTTCAGTTTTCTAACGTCAGCTTTGACGACATCGGAATCCTGTGTTAGTTCTAATTGTTCGAGTCTATCGGTCACTGTTTGAAAATCTGTTGTGTATGTGTCTGTTTTTGATTTAAGATCCGAAATTTCGTCACGTAATTCTGTGTTCGACTGTTTGAATGTATTAATTTCGTCGGACACTGTGGCAATATTATTGTCTACATATGTTTTTGCCTTCGCAAACATTTTACGTTTGTCTTCCTGTCTCTGAGCAGTGATTGTTTCCATTACTTGACGTTTTACTTTATTTTGATCATCAATAAATTTGCGGAAACGCGTATCACTGTTTTGTATGTGAAGACTAAGACGTTCGTTAATCTGTGTGTTCTGTTGTTCAAATTTCGCATCAATCTTTTCATCTATTGTGCGCGAAAGTTCTGCTGTCATTGTTTTAAACTCGTCGCGTAATTGTGTAGCTTTTTCAGAGCATTGTTTAGCGACTCCGCTAATTTCGTCTCTGAGTGTTTCTGTTGCAGCTGTTTGCATTTCCCTTAATTCCAGAGCAACAGACCTAATTTCTTCGCTACTTTTTCTTGAACAAGCCTCAATTTCCTCGCGTAACTGTTCCTTAGTGTCATGACACTGCGCGGCAACGGCTCTAATTTGTACACTTAACTGTCTGGAATTGTTGTCTAATTTTTCATTTAACTGTTTGGAATTGTTGTCTAATTTTTCATTTAACTGTTCGTTCTGTTGTTTGGACTCTTCCTTATTTTGTAGCAATATTGCCATAATTTGACCCAATGTAACATTATCTACTCCATTCACTGTGCTGTTTAATGGTGGATCTGGAATTGTCGCATTTTGTGTGACCATTTGGTCATTCCGTAATTTATAAAAAGGTTTATCAGTCAGATGTACATTGTCAGACACTATTTCGGAATTAAATAAATCCGTCGTACTTTGTGTATCCTGTTCATTTTCATTAGACAAATTTGTGTGTTCGTCACGTGAATTTAGTAAACCGGTTGTGTTACGCTGGGCAGCGCTCATTACAATAGAGCGTCCCGCGTCATCGATTGTCGTCAAATCAACAGAGGACATAACCGAGTTCGTTTGTTCATCATTAAGACAAAAATCATCATTAGTGGTTGGAACGCACTGACTGTCAGTGAACGCAGGATTGACATCATTACACTGCGTGTCACTAGTACTATTGGTGAAGTTATTTAATTCGGTCATTTCGTTCATAATACCTCGCGATTCACTATTCATAGTCTTTCGCGGCATTTTTACAATAGTCACAATTATTCACAAAAAAATAAGCACAATGCAAAAGCAACACACAAATACAACAGAGCAACGAACTGCCGATGATCTGAGGAAAGAAAGTTACAAAATTAGTAAAAGCGTTGCGCCAAATTCTAATTATATCTAAGCAAATAAGAGCAGATATCTGACTGTTTTTCAAAAGATTCTCAACGAAATACGATCCTGGACCGGGTGTCGCCAAGTGTAACCTCCCCGCAGAAAATGAAAAGATATTACTGAAATGCAAATGGACCTAGAGCTAAGTGTAAGCACGCCAGAAATATATTAATAGAAATGGCAATAAATCTGAACTAGCAATCTGACCCAAATATAACTTGCACACAAAAAATGTAACAATTCAGTGATAATAAAATCTCAGTGACAATGAAAACAAAATAGACCGAAATGTCGATCTTAGGCCCTGTACAAAAATCGGAATTAATTTCTTACCTCAGTATAACTGCATGTCAAAGTTCTGCTCTTATTGTTGGCCGCGGCTTGCAGGAAATGCATTGCAAGTACTTTTTTTTTTAAAATCTAACTGAAACTTTTCTTTGAAGGAAATGTAAGGAATTTGTTTGTTCAATTAAATGGTTCTTTATCAGAATGCATTGAAAACAAAATTATTATTAGGGCGATTCTTGCACAAATTAGTTACAGTTAATTTACATTACTAGCTGAGCGCAATGCTGCTTATTTAAAAATAATATACCTCATCCTGAATCTTGACCAGAGTGCCATGTCGACGCCCGCCGACCGCTCACACACAACTAAACTCTCTCGCATCTAGACCGCGACTGCACTCTCTCTAAAAGCTAACTCGTGACTGGACTGCTACAGCACTACTGCTAGACTGACTGAACTGCGCCTCGAGCGCAACTGCTCTGGTCAAAGATTCTACAATGCCTCAGCATCGCTGCCATCGAGTACATACGCCTCTCAGTGGTTATCCCATGCACCCTGACCGAAAAATTGTGCATCAGTCAGGTGATTCGGCCTGTCGTGCTGCCATTCATGAACAGAATTTCAGGGGGTGTTTTTCAGCAGGATAACGCTGGCCCACATACCGCTTATGCAACCCAACACGCTCTACAGAGTGTCAACATGCTGCCTTGGCCTGCCTGATCATCAGATCTGTCTCCAGTCGAGCACGTATGAGACATCATCGGATGACAACTCCACTGCCGTCCACAAAGAGCGTTAACCGTTCCTATACTGACCCACCAAGAGCAATAGGCATGGAGCTCCATCCCACAAACTGGCATCCGGCACCTATGCAATACAGTGCATGCACGTTTGCATGCTTGCATTCAACATTCTGGCAGTTACACCGCTTATTAACGTACCAGCATTTCACATTTGCTCTGGCTTTTCTCGCACCTACATTAACCTGTGATCTTGCAGTGTTCATCACTTAAGTACGGTACCCATACAAATGTACTCCAGAAGTTTGATTACTCTACATTAATTATTTTCTGGTGTAGAATTTTTTCCGCCATTGCATTTATGATCATTCACAGAAAGCTGGCATCCATTACTCCAAAGGATACACGTGTCTGCAGTTACAATCGTCCTACGACGATACATTCCTGTACGCAACTTCATCGTCAGTGGACAATCCTGTAGTGCTGCAGCTCATTATCTGATAAATCGTTCGTGTATATTGAAAACATTATATCTCCTACTACGATTTCCTCTGCCACACCCCATGTTACTGTCGCTTCTGTTGTACATCCGTCGTACAGTACAATTTACTGGGTACTATTACATTATTCTTGGAGCTAGTCACATACTTGCAACGATATTCCATACGACCATATCTACGTCACCAGTCGACAATGTCGTATAGCGAGAACGTTTTGTGGAACTCTAGCAAGGCACTGTTGACCTGCATCTGTTGTTTGCAAGATGCGCAAGGTGTCGTGTAAATAAAACAAGCTGTGTTTCATACGACTGTTGTTGTTTAACCCGTGCTGATTCTTTGATACAAGCTTGTTTTCCTCCAACAATGTCATAGGTCATAGGTCATGTTCTAGGATCCTGCAGCAGACTTGTGTTAGCGAGATACAACGTGTCTCAAACGTTTTGGGTCAAACTGAAACACGTGATAGTTTGTCCACACCCGATTATATTAAGATAGGGAACCAACGGTCGGAGATGCATACTTATTGTGTTGTGGACATACACAGCGTACACCGCATAACAATAACAAATTTTCATTGTCGTCAATCCATTATACAGTTGATGGCTGCCCATATTCGCAACTGTGAATGCATTTTTTATAACGTTTCTGCTTGTTGCTATAAATAGTCATCCTCATGGAAAGTTTAATTTACCTCTCCAATATACGTTCTACGTGCTTTCGAAAATTTACCTATCGTTTGCCTCGTGTTTCAGCCAAATCTCAATTCCCACCATGATGTCGGACGAGCACTTGCTGCGGAAAATGTGAGCTCTCGGACTTCGCTACCAAACTTGAAAGTTAACAACAAATGTATTGAGAGTCTCACTCTCCGATTTTGCCATGTGTCCTGTTGAAATGCAAGGGGCACTTAAAAAAGTTCCCGTTTGAGGGCGCTGCTGCAGCGCATATGCAACGCAACACGACTACGTTGCGGGTATAGAAGCACCGACGTGTAGGGAAAGCATTAGTGTGGCATTCGTTTTGTTCCAACGTGAATGCGGTAAATAAGGAAACATGAACTATGGCAACGCTTTTACCAAATGTGTCCAAACGGGACAAACGTGCTGTTATTCTTTTCTTGGCTACCGAAGGATAAACACCGCTAGAAATCCATCGGAGAATGAAGATTGTGTAAGGGGCAACATGTCTGTCGAAGGCAACAGTTTCATGATTGTGCGCCAAGTTTCGTGCTGGTTGCGATTCGACACAAGACGCCCCAATACCGCAAATGTCGTAAAGTAGAAGTTACGCGATCTCAAGTGGGAGACTCTCGAGCACGCTCCCTTCAGTTCTGATCTCTCCCTATGCCATTATCATGCCTTCGATACCTTGAATGCGGCCTTGAAGGTTCGGCGATTCCGTTCCTCACGGCGATTTTGGCCGATTGGCATACCGATTCTGGACTGTACGGCCTTCGAACGGCAACGTTTTTGTCGCTCCTTATAATTCACTTATCTGGTGCTGGGTTTTCTAATGAGAGTTTCGGATTTACATCTGAAAAATACATAAATAATTGTCTTCCACACTTATTCTACCACCTGAGTGACCTTTTCCATTGTATAGTGCACACCTGACGTATCCAGACCAATTTTAGAAGTTTCCACGGTGTAGCATAGTTCGAGAAATGTACAGCCGATTTTGTCACAGATCCATCGAAGCTACTGGTTTAGACGCTCCACTCAGCTCCAGGCCAAAGGGCCCCGGCAAATCGAGAGCTGTGTGGCGACCTCACAAATGAGGCTAGATGCTGTCACCACTTCTGCCAATCTCCGATAAGAGTTGAGAATGGTCTCAGAACATCGCTGGTGCTGACGTGAGCAAAAGTCTGCAGCTTACTGCAACCTGTGCTCTCAGTTCCTCCCGTGATGGCTTCTTCCAGCTGGTGGACAATTCCCACCGGGATGCGCATCGGCTGTTTAACACTGTAGCTGCCTGCTTTTAACAGGTCTCGGTAATGACACACGAAAAGAAACAAATGGAACCACTACAGAAGGGAATCACACATGTAGAAGGAAACAAGTTGACTAATTCGAAGGAGAATGTGAAATAATAGTGTATAGTCAGATGGAAGACAGGGAAAGGGAAGCAGAGAGCTGGAAGAACACTGACATTGCGACAGAGATACAGGTTCACTGTTGGGCTAAAGGAAGACGTTTGGGACATCCCGCTGGTGCCCATAAAAGCTTATCTTCTCTTGAAGACATAGGATGAGATGCAGGTTACTAAGTAGCTTGTAAAAAAGAGTGGAAGACTGCGGGAAATTGGTGCTGTCCACAGTTACAGTCAGGATGCTGGATGTATCAGATCTTGTACAGCAGCCTAGAAATGACAATAAGTATCTGATGTGCGAGGAAAGGTATTGAGGACAACAGCCACTAACGAAGGAGACAGAGGGCCTAGCGGAGTGGGCGCGCGGTTAGAGGCGCCATGTCACTGATGGCGCGGCCTCTCCCAACGGAAGTTCGAGTCCTCCCTCGGGCATGGGTATGTGTGTTGTTCTTAGCATAAGTTAGTTTAAGGTAGTTAAATAGTGTCTAAGTCTAGGGACCGATGACCTCAGCAGTTTGGTCCTTTAGGAATTCACACACATTTGAACATTTGAGACAGACCATGAGAAAATCGGACCGCTTATATCGTCGCTTCCATCATAGTTTAGCATAAGAAGGGCTGAGCTGAACGGACAAGCAAATGTTACACTCATATTTTACGCAAGCATTCATGGCAAGTTCGAGTTTTCTCTATTTGGGCCTTGATAAATTACATCACAATAGTAAGACCTTTGCGTGTGACGGGCAGGGATTCAGGATCAAGTACTGGGCGGTACATAGTTTTAAATTTTCAGTAAGCACTAGCAACGAAACACTGTCATAGAGAAGGCAGTGTGGCTTAATGGTTTAGAGAATTCGTTTATTTGTGGTTTTATTTGTGGTTGAGACTTATCTGTGCGCTGTTCTTTTACCACTTGTTGTCGCATCTCTTTTAGTGTAAGGTAGTACTCTCGGTAATCTCGATTAATGGCAATAAAAATGGTAAGTCTGCCCAAAGACAAATTTCCAACTCCTTAAACCGCCTTTAATGTTTTACGAATCACACCGTCCAGTAACATTAATGTGGGCACCTGCCAGAATCCTGAATAACCACCTTTTGAAGCGCGGACCGATGCAAGATGTCCAGGAAGAGAGTCAGTGACGTTCTGGCAGATAACGACAGGGATGTGAACCCATGCCGTCTCCATTTCTGTGGCCAGCTGCGCTAGGTTTCTCGGTTGAGAATCCATGGCGTAACAGCCCGATAAAGGAGATACAACAGATTCTCGATTGTGTTCAATTCCAGAGATTTAGGTGGCCAGGGGAGTACGGTGAACACATGCTGGTGCTCTTCGAACTACGCACGTACACTGCAAGCCATGTAACAAAGCGCATTATCCTGTTGGTAGATGCCATCGTGACGAGTAGAATAAAACTGCGTATTAAGGGTTGAATAACACTTAGGCGGTTTTTTGTTCTACTGATTTTAATTTTTATTAACTAGTTTTCGGCTTATTAGGCCATCTTCAGATACTGTTGGCTATTGTTTACAAGGAGCTTGTGTTCTTACGAAACAAATTTTCTGGACTAAGATACAATGCACTTATACGATCTTTAGTTGTGGTATTGTCTTTGGAACTGTCAAATGGATCTTTTGACTTTTTGTTGTGTAAAACTGCTCTTTTAACTTAAATGGTTTGTCAGTAATGTAATATCCCTTACGTGTTTGCATTCCTAACTGTAACTCAACTGTAACAATGTAATATTTGGTATATATTAATGCACAAGTTTTCTAATAACAAAATGTAACCCCCAAAGAAAATATCACTGTTGTACAACCAACAATTAGTGTCCAATACAATTGTTAACCACAAATACCAAAAAAATCGTAATTTTCTAATAATTTGTATTCTAAATAATTCTAATTGTTGTCATACATGATACTGACAAACCATAAAATGTGACTTATTAAGTTAAAGAACAGTTTTACAGAACAAAAAGTCAGAAGACCAATTTGATGATTCCAAAGACAATACCACAACTAAAGATCGTGTGTAAGTGCGTTGTATCTCAGTCCAGAATGTTTGGTTCGTAAGAACACAAGCTCCTTGTAAACAATAGCCAGCTGAAGCTGGCCTAATAAGCCTAAAACTAGTTGATACAAATAAAAATCAGTAGAACAAAAAACCGCCTAAGTGTTATTCACCCCTCAATATGGAATTGTTCTATCAAGAAGCGAAGGAAGAATCCATAAATAAAACTGCATATGGTGAGCCGCGCGGAGTGGCCGTGGGGTTAGAGGCGCCTTGTCACGCATCGCGCGGCCCTTCCCGCCAGAGGTTCGGTTTCGAGTCCTCTCTCGGGCTTAGGTGTGTGTGTTGTTCTAGCATAAGTTAGTTAAAGTAGTGTATAAGTCTAGCGAACGATGACCTTAGCACTTTGGTCCTTTAGGAATTTACACGCATTTGAAAATTTTTTGCATGTGGGGGTTGAGATGGTCCCCAAGGATAGATGCATACTTGTGCTGATCTAATGTGCCTTCCAGAATAACAAACTGACCCAAGGAATGCCAAGAAGACATTCCTCTCACTATAACGCTTCTGACGGTTATTGGAGGGTCTTTGCCTTCAGACGTTTCACGCCGTACACGCCAATGGCCATTGTCCGATGGAGCACAAAACATGAATTTTCTACAGAGGCAGCCTGTCGCCACTCAGTGGGCGTCCACGTGCGGTACTGATGTGCCAATCCCAGCCCTGGTCGCCGACGAACAGCAGTCACCATAGGGGCGTGAACCAGGCGCCCGCTGCGGAGGCCCATACGCAGCAACGTTCACTGAACGGTCGTTGAGGAGACACTTTGTTAGTACCTTGGTTCATCTGGGCGGTCAGTTCCTCAACAGCTGCACGTCTGTCGGCCCGTATACAGGGTGTTGCAAAAAGGTACGGCCAAACTTTCAGGAAACATTCCTCACACACAAATAAAGAAAAGATGTTATGTGGACATGTGTCCGGAAACGCTTAATTTCCATGTTAGAGCTCATTTTAGTTTCGTCAGTATATACTGTACTTCCTCGATTCACCGCCAGTTGGCCCAATTGAAGGAAGGTAATGTTGACTTCGGTGCGCCCGCATCTCGTGGTCGTGCGGTAGCGTTCTCGCTTCCCACGCCCGGGTTCGATTCCCGGCGGGGTCAGGGATTTTCTCTGCCTCGTGATGGCTGGGTGTTGTGTGCTGTCCTTAGGTTAGTTAGGTTTAAGTAGTTCTAAGTTCTAGGGGACCGATGACCATAGCTGTTAAGTCCCATAGTGCTCAGAGCCATTTGAACCATTTGGCTTCGGTGCTTGTGTTGACATGCGACTCATTGCTCTACAGTACTAGCATCAAGCACATCAGTACGTAGCATCAACAGGTTAGTGTTCATCACGAACGTGGTTTGGCAGTCAGTGCAATGTTTACAAATGCGGAGTTGGCAGATGCCCATTTGAGTATGGATTAGCACGGGGCAATAGCCGTGGCGCGGTACGTTTGTATCGAGACAGATTTCCATAACGAAGATGTCCCGACAGGTTGACGTTCGAAGCAGTTGATCGGCGTCTTAGGGAGCACGGAACATTCCAGCCTATGACTCGCGACTGGGGAAGACCTAGAACGACGAGGACACCTGCAATGGACGAGGCAATTCTTCGTGCAGTTGACGATAGCCCTAATGTCAGCGTCAGAGAAGTTGCTGCTGTACAAGGTAACGTTGACCAAGTCACTGTATGAGTGCTACGGGAGAACCAGTTGTTTCCGTACCATGTACAGCGTGTGCAGGCACTATCGGCACCTGATTGGCCTTCACGGGTACACTTCTGCGAATGGTTGATCCAACAATGTGTCAATCCTCATTTCAGTGCAAATGTTCTCTTTACGGATGAGGCTTCATTCCAACGTGATCAAATTGTAAATTTTCACAATCAACATGTGTGGGCTGATGAGAATCCGCACGCAATTGTGCACTCACGTCATCAACACAGATTTTCTGCGAACGTTTGGGCAGGCATTGTTGGTGATGTCTCGATTGGGCCCCATGTTCTTCCACCTACGCTCAATGGAGCACGTTATCATGATTTCATACGGGATACTCAACCTGTGCTGCTAGAACATGTGCCTTTACATGTACGACACAACATGTGGTTCATGCACGATGGAGCTCCTGCACATTTCAGTCGAAGTGTTCGTACGCTTCTCAACAACAGATTCGGTGACCGATGGATTGGTAGAGGCAGACCAATACCGTGGCCTCCACGCTCTCCTGACCTCAACCCTCTTGACTTTCATTTATGGGGGTATTTGAAAGCTCTTGTTTACGCAACCCCGGTACCAAATGTAGAGAGTCTTCGTGCTCGTATTGTGGTGGCTGTGATACAATACGCCATTCTCCAGGGCTGCATCAGCGCATCAGGCATTCCATGCGACGGAGGGTGGATGCATGTATCCTCGTCAACGGAGGACATTTTGAACATTTCCCGTATCAAAATGTTTGAAGTCACTCTCGTACGTTCTGTTGCAGTGTGTTTCCATTCCATGATTAATGTGATTTGAAGAGAAGTAATAAAATGAGCTCTAACATGGGAAGTAAGCGTTTCCGGACACATGTCGACATAACATATTTTCTTTCTTTGTGTGTGAGGAATGTTTGCTGAAAGTTTGGCCGTACCTTTTTGTAACACCCTGTATGTCTCAGCAGCCGTCATTCGCTCCTGTCAGCTATGGCCCGTGGTGCACCACAGTTGTGTCTGCCACTTTTCCGTGCACGAAGTACTTCATGCACAGCGCGCCACGAACAGTTCACAAACTTATTAGGTATGGAAATGCTTCCACTCTTGGCCCGAAAGCTAATGTTCATGCCTGTTTGAACGTCAGTTAAATCGCTCTATTCTCACATTACGACTACGACTGTACTGTTTTCCGCCTCCCTGGACGCGTTTTATAACCGCTCCTCTGCTAGTACCTCCACTTGCCGTCTGCGAGCTGTTATTGCACGATGACGTCAAATATAGTCGACGGTCGCTTTATTGTGACTGGACCGTATACAACGTCTGCACTTACACTTTACCCACCCAGTTTCCTATTAGAGACATTTTTCCAGTTACAGAGTCTGAAAATCCTGTCAGGTACTAGCCTTAAAACCTGCTTGTATTTAGGTGACAGTATTTTTGCTGCAGCCAGCAGCTCGACTCCTTTTACAGGAACTCCGACGTATTAGGTGTATATAGCATCAACAGTGGTGGTCAGGTTTGGTCCAGTTGTACGTTTCCGTTTACCGGATAGTTAGGTTTGCTTTAGCACAACGTACGAAATTCTGTTAAGACTTTTCTTAATATCGTAAAAAGTCGACCTAGCATCTACATCTCTACATCTACATCCATACTCCGCAAGCCACCTGACGGTGTGTGGCGGAGGGTACTTTGATTGCCTCTATCCGTTCTCTCTTCTATTCCAGTCTCGTATTGTTCGTGGAAAGGAAGATTGTCGGTATGCCTCTGTGTAGGCTCTAATCTCTCTGATTTTATACTCATGGTCTCTTCGCGAGATATACGTAGGAGGGAGCAATATACTGCTTGACTCCTCGGTGAAGGTATGTTCTCGAAAATTCAACAAAAGCCCGTACCGAGCTACGGAGCGTCTCTCTTGCAGAGTCTTCCACTGGAGTTTATCTATCATCTCCGTAACGCTTTCGAGATTACTAAATGATCCTGTAACGAAGCGCGCTGCTCTCCTTTGGATCTTCTCTATCTCTTCTATCAACCCTATCTGGTACGGATCCCACACTGCTGAGCAATATTCAAGCAGTGGGCGAACAAGTGTACTGTAACCTACTTCCTTTGTTTTCGGATTGCATTTCCTTAGGATTCTTCCAATAAATCTCAGTCTGGCATCTGCTTTACAGACGATCAACTTTATATGATCTTTCCATTTTAAATCACTCCTTATGACTACTCCCAGATAATTTATGGAATTAACTGCTTCCAGTTGCTGACCTGCTATATTGTAGCTACATGATAAAGGATCTTTCTTTCTATGTATTCACAGCACATTACACTTGTCTACATTGAGATTCAATTCCCATTCCCTGCACCATGCGTCATTTCGTGGCAGATCTTCCTGCATTTCAGTACAATTTCCCATTGTTACAACCTCTCGATATACTACAGCATCATCCGCAAAAAGCCTCAGTGAACTTCCCATGTTATCCACAAGGTCATGTATGTATATTGTGAATAGCAACGGTCCTACGACACTCCATTGCGGCACAGCTGAAATCACTCTCACTTCTGAAGACATCTCTCCATTGAGAATGACATGCTGGGTTGTGTTATCTAGGAACTCTTCAATCCAATCACACAATTGGTCTGATAGTCCATATGCTCTTACTTTGTTCATTAAACGACTGTGGGGAACTGTATCGAACACCTTGCGGAAGTCAAGAAACACGGCATCCACCTGGGAACCCGTGCTACGGCCCTCTGAGTCTCGTGGACGAATAGCGCGAGCTGGGTTTCACACAATCGTCTTTTTCGAAACCCATGCTGGTTCCTACAGAGTAGATTTCTAGTCTCCAGAAAAGTCATTATACTCAACATAATATGTGTTCCAAAATTCTACAACTGTTCTACGTTAGAGATATAAATCTATAGTTCTGCACATCTGTTCGACGTTCCTTCTTGAAAATGGGCAAAATCATTGACTTGGATTTTATCAAGCACTCACACTTTATCTTGTAATCTCAACAGTTTATATTTACCCCTAACAACCATCTTACTTACTTGATTGTACTGTATGGTTCTTTAATACCTTTTAAGCAATCATAAAGTTGAAATTTAACGCCACTAGCTAAGTGGAATTCAGCAACACAATCGAGCCAGCGCCTTCTAAAGTACTGTTGAGTAAGCAGGCTTAGACTTTTTTTACGAGCCTGTGACAAATAACGATACATATGTCACTCATTATCGGTCACATTGAAGCGAATGGCAAGGAGTGGGCGCGTCCGACATTTTATATGAAATGAGTTTACACGAATGATGTCCGGTTCAGTAAGGCGGCATTTCATTTCGCGCTAAAAATCCAGTCCGAATTATTGTGGATTCTGATTTAATGAAATAATGTGGGCTCACTGCCACGCGGGTGGCATCAAAGAGATTACAGATGGCGTTTCGGCTTTATAGCCATGGGTTACTGTTTTCGCCAAATAACTACAGATCATATGTAAAATTCGTTTACCAAACGAGTTTAGTATCCACATCCGACTATCCAGATTCAGGTTTTCGGTGATTTCCCTAAGTCACTCGAGGCAAATGCCATGACGGTTCCTTTTCAAGGTCACCGCCGATTTCCTTAGTTTGTGCCACATCTGTAGTGACCTCGTTCTCCACTGGACGTTAAGCTGTAAGGGAGAGCGAAATCGACATTTTAAATGCGTTTGTATTTTATGTATTTCTAGTCTCACTGTTTTAATCAAATACATCTCAGACTACTTTAGCAAAGGTGCTAATAACCTCCGTGCTGAACGCCATAAATCCGAGGCCACCGACACTCACAACCTGTAATCTGTTTATCGATCGTTAATATAAAGGGATACAGGGAGCAGAGGAAACAATCTTCGGTGCTTCTGGAGCAAACCTCGTCTCCACCTCCTGAAGATGATATGTAGGAAACCCGTTGAAACGTCGCGTCAAAATGACACTGCCATTCGGACATGTACCCAGAAAATTTCATCGGTGAAATTCGCCGATAAATTCTTTACTCTCATATAAAATAGTAATTCATTTGTGTAATCACTTCAGCAACGTCCAAAATAGATTTTTTTTACAGCAGCCATTACACCTGTTCTTTGTCTCTAATAGCGAACATCTACCATCAATCTGAAGCATGAGCTTTCTTTTCCGATCAGATGACACAGGTGGCGTCAGAGACTTACCAGAAACTGTTCCAAAACTCATTCTAGCATAAACAGCGCGAACATAACAATAGTTAAGTGAAACTCGACATTCAATAACAGCTATTACAGTACTAATAAACACGTTATTCTATCATTCCTAACACCTACAGCGGCTAGAAAATATTCCGTCCATTTATAGCCTTCATATTTCAACAGATTCCAAATTAAAAAACCAGCGTTGACTAAATGATTTACTGATCGTAACTAAGGTGACTGACTGATGTGTTATGTAATGAATGTGAATTTAATCGTAACTCTGTATTTGTTCTCTTCAAGCGGTGAATTGAGTTAAACTCATCAATCACTTTCTTCCGAGGTTGTTAATAAATTACTAATGCGTAACTGTATGTTTTAATAAATATATGACTCTCGCTATTCATTAAAGGAGAAGGTTTGGGGCCTAACCAAGGCAAGAATAACGCAGAAGACTAACAAAAACAAGTCACAGACAAAATTTCATAGAACAGATTATTATTAGCCTACAATCACGTGTCACGTAAGAATTTCATAAGGTAAAGTACCTACGATGGTCTGTCTTAGAAGGTTGATAACGAAATAGAGATTTGGAAAGGGAGACAAGAGTGTACATTATTCCCATTATTATTCACTCTCTACATTGAACAAGAGATAAATAAAATCAAGAAGAAGTTTAGAAATTGAATTGAAGTTCAAGAAGAAGATATCACAACTTTGCGATTTGTCGATAACACTGTAGTTCTTCGTGAGACAGCAAAGAATTTTGGGCGATCAGTTAACCTGAGTGGACAGTTCCTTCAGAAGAGGTTTGAAAATGAAAACCAACGAAAGTAAAACAAAGCTTATGGCGTGTATTTGAATTACGTCAGGTGACGTTGTCGGGGTTAGATTAGCAAATGAGACACTGAAAGTAGAAGAGGAGTTTTGCTAGTTAGGAAAAAAAGTAACTGACAACATCGGTAGAAAAAAATGTGTAGAGACTGTTATTCACTGCGAACGGTTCTCAAACTTGGATATGGTTAAGGAAATTTACTCATAATATTTCAAAACTAAACGCAACAGCTCGGGATTTCATAGATCTGCGAATGCACTACGTCAGCTAAACTTAGTATCCGTCACACCATTATTTACGCAAGCGATGATTCAGTATTGCACAGTGAGTCAACAACATGGGGCGTGAGTGCAGGAGACGTTGTTGGTTTCATACGCCTTCCAAAGATATTGGGAAGGCAGCCTACTCTCTTGCATTGTTCCAAGTAACCACGACAAAGCTAATTGTCATGAATAATTACAAACCGAGACAGATTGGCTGTAGGTGAATTACAGTATTAAAACTTTCATATAAACATTATTTACGTAACAAACATCGCTCACAAAATTTATTAGGCCGTTGCATAAGGTCGTAGCGCGTTTGTTTTGCATGTTGATATTCCGGTTGCTATGGGTTTGTCCAATGATTTTTTTAAATTTATAGTTCACTGTTGCTATTTTAGTTTACAAACTGCCATTTCGTTATCTGGAGATAGTGAGTGGAACTGAAGACGTTAGAAAATGGAATCCCAAGTGGAGAAATCGGAACATTTCCGACATATTCTTCTGTTCGAGGTCAACAGAGGGGTGACAGCAGCGGAGGCAGCCAGAAATATTTGCGCCGTGTATAGGGTTAATGCCATTGGACACAGCGCGGCAAGAAAATGTTTTTTCTCGTTTTAAGGAGGATCGATTTGACATTAGTGACTCTCCACGTTCACTAAGACCTTCGGAGTTTGATGAATATTGTGTAAACGCATTAATCCACAATGACCCACGTCAGTGTAATCGAGAATGTGATGAACTGTGATCATTCCACCATCGTGCGAAATTTGCATGCAGTGGGGAAGGTACAAAAATCTGGGTATCGGTACCACTTGCTCTAACAAGGGGAGGCCGCCAATTGTGAAATTCAGATTCGATTCATACTGCGCATAATAAAAGCTCATGGCCAGAGGTGTAATGTGGCAAAGCACCAAGATGCACTTCTCAGCCGTTGTCGAGAAAATCGACAGTTAAAAGAAACCGTTGCGGTGAAATACTGTCTACAACGAACAATTTTCTACAGCGTCGTGGCGCAGCGGTAAGCGCTCGGGTTTGTAATCCGAAGGTCACCGGATCGAATCTCGCGCCATGCAACATTTTTTTTATTATAACTTGTGCATGTTGGTGAAGGCGGATCGCTCTCCAATTGTACTGCCTCCATTTTTCCGTTTGTTTAACAGGGTGTACCAAACACTGATTTTCGACGATGTTATAAGTTGCGCTAGGGACCGCATCTACCTTCTTTCGAAGTTAGCAGGCAACTACGCTGTTATGCGGAGGCTCGTTTCGGCCCATTCAACATCTGTCCTTCAAGTGTAACGAGCGAGTAACGGAGTTTATATTTCATACCTGCCACAGCAAATTTGTGTTCGTGGGGTCTCTATTCTAATTCGAACGTTTGACTTACGCTATACGTATTCGTTTCGGAATATCGTTTCTACGTCTTCCGTTAACTATACGTGGTTAACATTATGAAGGCAATTAATAACATTTGTGAAATACAACTTTGTTTGCGGAAAACATAATGATGTTCGAAGTCGCCAGTTTTTCCACGACAAACGACTTTCAGCAACTTATTATATGCATAATGGTTGCAACTCATTGCCGGGAATTATATATATATATACGAGGGCGGTTCAGAAAGTAACCTCCGATTGGTCACAGTGCGGGTTGTGGGGGGAGTAGCGACGCCATCTGTGCGTTCACGCACTCAACAGGTCAGTCGGCATCAAGCCGTGGTCGAGTGAACGTCGTACCTGCGCTAGTTTAGTTTTTGTGGCAGTTTGAAATGTGTGCTGCAATAGAAAACCCCGCCAAATGTGAAGTGCGTGCTGTCATAAGGTTTTTTACAGCCAAAGGATATTCTGCAGCAGCTATTCATCGTGAGCTTTGTGCCGTGTACGGACCAAGAGTTATGAGTGAAGGAGTTGTCCGTGAATGGGTACGTTTATTTGAAAGTGGACGAGAAAACGTTCATGATGAAGAGAGGAGTGGTAGACCATCATTGGTGACTGACGAACTCGTTCAGACAGTTGATGCAAAAGTTCGTGAAAATCGACGTTTCTCAATGTCGGAGTTGTCTACTGGTTTTCCACAGATTTCTAAGACTCTTTTGTACGAGATAGTGACAGCAAGATTGGGTTACCGTAAGTTCTGTGCACGATGGGTGCCCAAAATTCTTACCGACCACCACAAAACTCAAAGAATGGCCTCTGCATTAGACTTTCTGTCACGTTATGAGGACGAAGGAGAACCATTGTTAAACAGAATCGTGACCGGTGACGAAACCTTGATTAAGTACGTGAACCCTGAGACAAAAGAACAATCAAAGATGTGGGCACATTCAAATTCGCCTACCAAACCAAGAAAAGCCTCGCAAGATTTTTCTGCCAGAAAACTGATGGCAACGGTGTTTTGGGATGCCAAAGGGGTGTTGTTGGTTGAATTCATGGAACGTGGTACGACCATTAATCAAGACGTGTACTGTGAAACAATAAAAAAGTTACGACGGGCTATACAGAACAAACGCCGTGGTATGCTGACTTCCGGTATCGTTTTTTGCACGATAACGCCCGTCCTCACTCTGCTCGCAGAACAACGGCCCTTCTTGAGTCCTTCAAGTGGGACGTTATCAACCATCCACCTTACAGCCCAGACCTGGCGCCAAGTGATTATCACCTCTTCATGCATTTGAAGAAATGGCTCGGGTCACAGCGGTTTGATGACGACGAAGAGCTCAAAGACGCGGTCACAGGCTGGCTCCAGGCACAAGCGGGTGATTTTTATGCAGAAGGAATTTCAAAGCTTGTGAAGAGATACGATAAGTGCCTCAATCGCTATGGAGACTATGTAGAAAAATAGTGCAAAGATGTAGTTGTAAGATGTATATATTAAAATATTTTTATTTAACTTGGTGTATTTTTTTAAATCAACCGGAGGTTACTTTCTGAACGGCCCTCGTATGTGTGTGTGTGTAACACACATTTGAATTACAAAAAAAAAAAAAATACTAAAAAAAAAGATGTTGCATGGCATGAGATTCGTTCCAGCGACCTTCGGATTACGAACGCGAGCGCTTACCGCTGCGCCACGACGCTGTGGAGAATTATTAATCGTAGAGAGTATTTCACCGCAACGGTTTCTTCTAACGTCGATTTTCTCGACAACGGCTGAGAAGTGCATCTTGGTGCTTTGCCACACTACACCTCTGGCCATGAGCTTTTATTATGCGCAGTATGAATTGAATCTGCGGATGGCTATACGTTCATCTCTGCTTGCTCGTTTTCAGTTGCTTCGTGAACAACATCGACCATTCCCATCCTGTGTCGTTATTGTTGACGAGAAACGGTGTGCTACGTAAGGAGAAAGATGGGATGGTTGAGCCCAAACAAAGTAACAAATCGCCGTACAAGGACCTGTGCACATCCATAAAAGATGATGTTATGCATTTGGTGGAACAGCGAATGTGCAGTGTACTACGAATTGCTTCCACAAAGTGGAACCATCACTGCTGACACTTATTTTTAACAACTGAGACGTCTTGCGGACGCAATCCAAGATCAAAAACCAGGAAAACTGCATGAAGTTATGCTACTCCACGATAACGCCCTCACGCATTCTGCTAGACTGACAAAAAACTATAAAGGAGTTCGGTTGGGATGTAATTCTACACCGACCTTATTCATCCGATCTTGCACCCACAGATTTTCACCTTTTCCTCTCTCTGTCGAATAACCTCCAAAGAACTTTCTTTCTCGACGAAAATCCGCTCCGATAATGGCTCAAGAGTTGTTCGCCTCAAAATCACGTTGTTTCCACAATTGCAGAATCGAGAAGTTTCCCTAGCATTGACAGACTGTTGTGAATAGTGATGGAGAATATATATTATTAATGACTAAAGTCTCTCTTACATGTATCTGTTGTGTTTATTAAACTTGTGGAGTAAAGCTACGAACTTATATACCAATCCAAAACCTGACACAATATCTCTACAAAACTGTCTCGTCGTGGTAAGAGAAAATTTTTAAGTCTGTCTTTCGGACACGATAAACGCCTCCACTGCCTGACACATTTTGACCTTAGGAACAGGTCAGCGGCACAGCGGCTTCAACTAATCAGTTTTCAAGTTCTTCCGACTACATCTGCGACAACGGTTGCGGAAAACGATGAGGTGACTGGAGACGGGATTCTAAAAGAACAATGATGTCTTTATTCCGAGCGTATGTAAATACGAGAATATTTTCTCAGAAACGACAAACAACTCAAACACTCTCGCCCGTAAATCAGCCGAAGGCGCTGAGGCGGGAGTCAAAGAGATGCAGACGTACATACATGTTCCGCTACACAAGATTTTCTTTTCCATTAGCACCGTGGATTTGTTTCGCTTAAGCAAAGTGCTATACAAGAGCTTTCTACGTCGACCAATCACAGGTGCCTGCAGATTACCTCTGTCTTATTCCTCCCCCCTCTTCTTTTCCCTCCCATGTCAGTTGCTCGCTCTATCTCCACCCCCCCTCCGCCACCTCTCTTAACTCTCTCTCTCTCTTCTCTCTCTCTCTCTCACGCACACACACACACACACACACACACGTTCCAGACAAAGGCGTACGGGGAGTAGTGGGAAATCGAGAGGGGACAACAAAATAATTGATGTAGCGGAAAGCATAACATTTAAGAGCAGGGTCAGACTATGAATGTGTGATGGGCTACATGAAGAACAAAACTTTACAGGGTGTGTCACTAACGCTACCAAGATAACTCCGAAAGTATGATAGGAGCTGAAAAGTTTGCGGGACAAATGTTGCAGGGGGCAACGGGGCCTGTAACATGACGTTGGTTTTGTGTTGCTAGGTGGAGTCGCGTCACAGATATGAAGGTCAACTTTGTTTTTTTAAATGGGATGCTATAATTTGGTACTTATTTTCCGATAGCTGCTATCGAGACAAATCCAATTATGTGTAACAGTAAGGTCTTCGAAGGTCAACGAAGGTCAAAAAGGTGGCATGAACGTCCAATTACAGAAGGTGTTCGAAGTGATGCTGCAATCTTCTTATCGTGGATTGAGTGGTATTCCTTATCACATCGGCATTTATCGAAGCACATGCTCTGACAATTCTCCCTCGCATACCTTCAGGTGTAGTTGAAACGTCTTTATCAACAATGTCTTTTACGAATCCCCACAAGAAAAAATCCAGATGCGTCAAGTCTGTCGAACGAGCAGGCCACGACACATCTCTGCGTCCTACGCAACGATTTGGGAATTGTTTCTGCGACTCATTTCTAGCCATCAGCGAAAAATGTGCCGGACACCCATCGTATATACCTCATTCTGTTCCTTGTTCCTAAAGGTATATCTTCCAAAAACATATCTTATGTTTCTTGCAGGAATGTGGTGAACTTCCTACCATTAAGATTTCCTTCGATGAAATAGGGATCTATAATTCTGTCCTCCAGAATCCCACACCATACATTCATCGACCACGGTTTTTGGTGTGCAACTTGCCGCAGCCAACATGGATTTTCAGTTGCCCAATAATATATGTTATGCAAATTAACATTTCCATGGTTCGTGAATGTAGCCTCGTCAGTAAATAAATCAAATTAATAAATGTGTCATTCCCCTGAATCTGAAGTTGAGTCCATCGGTAGAATTCAGTGCGACGCATACAATCAGTACCAGTTAATTCTTGGTGGAGACTGATATGGTAAGGATGATATTTATGGCGATGCAGAACACGAACAACACTGCTCTGGCTCATGCCAGATTCCCTTGCGATTTGACGCGAGCTAACACAATGATCTCGAACCACAGTGGCAAGAGTACCAATTTCCGTTTCCTCGTTAGTAACTTTCCTTTGCCAGATATGTTTCTGATGCGTTAAAGATCCAGTTGTTCTCAATTTATCATACACGTATTTAAATGTACGACGTGCCTCGTGACTTCGTTGAGGATATGTTTCACTGTGTAAGTCTCTAGCTCTCACTGAATTTTTTTCTCATTTTCCGAAAACCAGAAGCATATCGACCTGTTCTTCGAAGGAATACATCATTCAGATTCGCTTGATTCGACGATACTAGTCATACCGTTCCTGTTAATGTTGTATTGCGAAAGCGTCGAATGGTGTTTACACGCCAATGGCACGTTAGATGGCGACGCTGTATTCTGCGAATATTTACTATTTCCACGATATAAGAGAGAATTGTCAAAGCATGTGTTTCGATAAGAGCCGAAGTGATAAGGAATACCGCTCAATCCATGATAAGAAGATTACAGCACTGCGCTGATACCAATGGTCATCACTTTGCACACCTTCTGTGACCTTCGTTGACCTTCAAAGACCTTACTGTTACACACCATTGGGTTCGTCTCGATAACCGCTATCAGAAAATAAGTACCAAACTATAGGGTCCAATTTAAGAAAACAAAGTTCACCTTCATTTCTCTGACGCGACCCCACCTAGCAACAAAAAACCAACGTCATATTATGGCCCCCGTTGTCCCATGCAGCATTTGTCCCGCAAACTTTTCAGCTACTGTCATACTTTCGGAGTTATTCTAGGTGGAAATAGTTAGTGGTTCAAATGGCTCTGAGCACTATGGGACTGAACTTCTAAGGTCATCAGTCCCCTAGAACTTTGTACTACTTAAACCCAACTAACCTAAGGACATCACACACATCTATGCCCGAGGCACGATTCGAACCTGCAACCGTAGCGGTCGCACGGTTCCGAACTGTAGCGCCTAGAACCGCTCGGCCACTCCGGACGGCGAAATAGTTAGTGACTCACCCTGTATAAAACTGATTTCATTCCATTGCCCGGGGTGAGTACCGTCGAACATTTATGGGACATAAATCGAATGGCCGGTTAGTGCACAAAATGATGCACTGGCAAAACTGTCGCAACTACGGAAGGCTACAGAGGCAGCATGGCTCAATATTTCTGCAGGGGTCTTCCAACGACTTGTGGAATCCATGCCCTGTCGAGTTGCTACACTACGCCGGACAAAAGGGGGTCAGACACGATATTAGGAGGTATCGCACAATTTTTTGTCACCTCAGTGTATATATGTACATTCACAATCAGTTTACAGGTTAATGTTTAATTATGACAACCAGGACGCAGCACTGTGTGTCACATAATGTAAGCCTTTCAGACCACTTTTAGAAGGATACAGGAGGCAGTTGTCAACAACATGTCCTTCTGTCTGCTCCTCTGCACCACTGTCATACGCAGCATTTTCACAACAATCCTACTGCTACAAGATGTAGCTATATCTCCGTTGCACCTTTCGGTTGCGGTTGAGTTTCAATCATTCGCGATAGGGAAGATCAAACCCTGCGACCTTCGTCATTACATGGGGGTTCTGGGGTGGATGTTTATTCCACAGTCGCTTCCACTTATCGGTGCAACGGAAACGTCTGTGACTACAAGATCGACAAAAAGTGGCTTGCGTGACATCAGGCGTGTAGTTGGTAGATTGTGGAAAACGCTAATTGCGTGGGTTCAAATGGTTCTAAGCACTATGGAACTTACATCTGAGGTCATCAGTCTCCTAAACTTAGAACTACTTAAACCTAACTAACCTAAGGACATCACACACATCCATGTCAGAGGCAGGATTCGAACCTGCGACCGTAGCAGCAGCGCGGTTCTGGACTGAAGCGCGTAGAACCGCTCGGCCGCAGCGGCCGGAAATTGTGTATGAAACTCCCCATCGCACCCCCATCAGATTTGGTGGTAAAATGGCCCAGTGGACAGCCTGTCAAAAACTGAACACAGATCAAGCATGAAAACAAGAAGAAGGTGCACTGAACTGTGAAAAAGGCAGCAAAACGGAAACAGTGAACGGTTGAAGCTCAAGATGTGCAACATTGAGCGGTTTACAAGAACCACGGCGTCGTGGTTGTGTGGTCACGATACTGGGCCGCAAAGCGGGAGATCCGTGTTCAACCCTGCCTCGTGACCCATTTTCCTTTTTTTCTCAAGTTTATGAACTGTCTGTCCGGCCATTGACGTGTCTGTTCTCCTTCTATAGCCTTGGCAGTTGTCATACTATACATTGATTACAGAATGTGAGTCATGCTGTAAGAGTATATTACCGCCGCAAGTAAATGTGATGAATAGTCAGAGAAGGCGAGATACCTCATAGACACTTCACAGAAATAAAACCAACAAACAAAAGGTTGTGAACTACGTTACAACGAAGGAATTCAAGAATCAAAACTTCCAAAACGAAACGAAAGAGGTATAACATTTTGTACTTGTGCAGAACAAATAGGAGGTACGTACGTTTGGAGGTCCCTTCGTTACATGTCGCTGTTGCAAACGGACGCTACACCACGATACAGACACAAAAATTTGAATACAGCGAACAGACACGTCAATGACCGCACAGACAGTACATAAATTTGTGAAGAGAAAAAGTGGGTCTTGAGGGAGATTTAAATCCAGATCTTCCCCTCCGCAATTCAACATCGTGACCACATGACCACGACACCACGTTCATTAAAAGTCGCTCGATGTTGGACATTACAACCGTACGGGTTGTATGGGAATATACATGTGGTGTGGATGACGAAATAAAATGCAACCTCTCTCATCAACTCGCCGAAAATCAAAGTTCCAAACTGTTCACAAGTTCTGTATCAGTTCGGAGCCCCACGTGCTAATGCACGAAAAGATTTACCCACTCATTGCACAGCAGAAACACTTCAATGAGCCCCTTAAACGTGGTTGCACTTAGCAAGTTTCGTTACGTTTCGCCTAAGGGGCGCCAACTCACATTCGTCGCGTACCCAACGTTCCACAAAAGTATTTAATATAAATGCAGGAAGGATTCGCTATGCAAAAATCACGTACACACTCACGCATTTTTTAAAATTTCACAAATTCGAGTTTCTTTTGAATAAGAATTTCAGATCTTGACGAGTTCCTTGAGATCTCAGAGACGGTTCAATAAACTACGACTGGCTGCGTGAGTTGTCCTTAGAAAACTATTAAAGCTTCACAGTATATCAAACTATAAATTCGCTGATGACTACTCACTGAAACCTTATAAGAGCGGCTTGTATCACAAGCAACGCGAAAAGAAATATGTTCCTCAGACGCCGAAAAAATATCTATGTCCTGAAGCAGATCCTCTGAGTAATTCAGTTCACATACGCCAACTAGCACCAATATCACCACTCATCAGACAGACTTTCTCCTAACATACACTCACCGCCACCTAGACTCCTGTCCAAACTGCCGCTGTTCAAATAGGAAATCTCGATCAAGCAGCACTGGAGTTAGTTGAGCTACTGAACGCGAAAACTGCAGAAATTCTTAATTTTAAGCTTTTACACACATATGATACATCATATCATATCATTTCACTATAAAAATACAGCAACCAGCCACTTTTTAGTGGCTGGTTGCTGTATTTTTACAGTGAAATATCATTATCCACGGCCACGGAGCTCAACAGTCCAAATAAAATGGACAAATTGTAAGTAGGCTGTTTAGGTTATTATATTGGTAACGCCACGTAGCGCTCTGTATGAAAATCACTGGCTGTGCTGTGTGCAGTCTGTGGCTAGTTTGCATTGTTGTCTGCCATTGTAGTGTTGGGCAGTTGGCTGTTAACAGCGCGTAGCATTGCGCAGTTGGAGGTGAGCCGCCAGCAGTGGTGGATGTGGGAAGAGAGATGGCGGAGTTTTGAAATTTGTCATGAACTGCTATATATATTATGACTATTAAGGTAAATACATTGTTTGTTCTCTATTAAAATCTTTCATTTGCTAACTATGCCTATCAGTAGTTAGTGCCTTCCGTAGTTTGAATCTTTTATTTAGCTGGCAGTAGTGGCGCTCGTTGTATTGCAGTAGTTTGAGTAACGAAGATTTTTGTGAGGTAAGTGATTTGTGAAAGGTATAGGTTAATGTTAGTCAGGGCCATTCTTTTGTAGAGATTATTGAAAGTCAGATTGCGTTGCGCTAAAAAATATTGTGTCAGTTTAAGCACAGTCAGGTATAATTTTTCTAAGGGGACGTTTCAAAATTGTCATAACATATCATATCATATCATACAAATATTATGCTGCTCTCAGTTTTCTTTTATCTGCAATAATTTATTTATAAACAATAATTTCTATGGTTTTCCTCCGTTTTCGGATTAAAGAGTGTAAAAATTAAGAAACAATTTAAGTTATACAGTAAATAATTTCCTATTTATCTAAAATTTTAAGTACTACCGCTACTTTTAATGTTTATCTCTTTATTAGGTAAGGAAAGCTGTTTTTAATTGCGCGAGATCCACTTATCGGCCTCTCTTTTAAATATGTGATGAATTTCAGTAAATCTTCTTTTACAGTCAGATACAGTTCTACGAGATGAATCCATAGGTACCTTATATGTTGCAAGCGCATGTGTTGCCGAGATATTCACTTTTACAGTTCAGGAATTATTTACAAAATTTAACTTACAATAACTCAAACTAATCGAATATCGAAGGCGTATCTTCATTCGAGTAATCGTCCATCTTTCCCGCTTCAAATGAGCCTACTGGCTCTTCGGTGACGCATATGGTCTAATATTTTTTTTTTAAATTAGGGGTAAGATATAATTTTGCACTGGACGCGAAAAGCGGCCATTAGAAAGAAGCAGCCGTTGTGCTCCCCAGTGGAAGGGTTTTCCCGGGCACGCGGTCACCTTAGTGGCCGGTGGAAGCCCAGAGATAACCACATGCGTGGAGCATAGCCACGTGGCCCTGTCAAGCTGATTTCAACTGTCAACACGAATATGACCCGATCTTAGCCGCCGCCTGTGCGTACGCGGTCTAGTGTTTGTGATACGATATGACATGTCTCATCTCTCTGCATTCGGCTGCCGTGTTACAGCATCTTGAGCTTGAACCGTTCCCTGTTTCTATTTTGCATCTTTTTTCCGCAGTTCAGTACAAGGCAGTTTTCGGCCAGTTTGTGCAGCAGATTTACTCTACAGCTAAGCTTCTCTGACAGGTTCGTGCAGTGATGCTTAAATAGCAGTGCTCAATCGAGCGTGACACCTAGATAGTTAGGGACATGTTTCCCCAATGTGATTTTCACTCTGCAGCGGCGTGTGCGCTGATATGAAACTTCCTGGCAGATTAAAACTATGTGCCGAACCGAGACTCGAACTCGGGACCTTTGCCTTTCGCAGGTGAGTACCCTACCGACTTTTTAAAATTATTTTTGTTCGGTATTGTTCGTTTCGTTTGGTCTGGGCGGACGTTACACGACATCCGTTCAAGTTGATCGTTGATTCCTTTACTCAGTTTTTATTACAGCCCTCTGACCGGCGACTGAGCTACCCAAGCACGACTCACGACCCGTCCTCATAGCTTCAGTTCTGCCAGTACCTCGTCTCCTACCTTCCAATCTTCACTGAAGCTCTTCGGAAAAAGCCGGCCGCTGTGGACGAGCGGTTCTAGGCGCTTGAGTCCGGAACCACGCTGCTGCTACGGTCGTAGCTTCGAATCCTGCCTCGGGCATGGATGTGTGTGATGTCTTTCGGTTACTTAGGTTTAAGTAGTGCTAAGTCTAGGGGATTGATGACCTCAGATGTTAAGTCCCATAGTTCTTACAGCCATTTGAACCATCCTCGGAAAACTTAACAGAACTAGCACTCCTGCAAAAAGGATATTGCGGAGACATGGGTTAGCCACAGCCTGGGGGATGTTTCCAGAATGAGATTTTCACTCTACAACGGAGTGTGCTCTAATATGAAACTTCTTCACCTTTCTTCCAGGAGTGCTAGTCCTGCTAGGTTTTCAATAGAGTTTCTGTGAAGTTTGGAAGGTAGGAGACGAGATACTGGCAGAATTGAAGCTGTAAGGACGGGTCCTGAGTCGCGCTTGCGGAGCTCAGTTGGTAGAGCACTTGCCCGCGAAAGGCAAAGGTCCCGCATTCGAGTCTCGGTACGGCACACAGTTTTAATCTGCCAGGAAGTTTCAGTTAGGGACATGGTTTTGCGAAACTTCGACTCCGTCAAATAACTCGTGTAGCTTCGCATGTGTCTCCTTATTATGGTGATCGAACGCTGTTGCGTCGGTTTTACTTTTATTCGCTTGGCGTTGACGTTTTTCGGCGTGTTTTTACGCTTCAATCGACGTAAACTAACGTCAGTCCCTATGCACCAATCCAAGCGACAATTCTCCGTGCCTCGATTGTCCAGCGGTGGCGTTCCTGTCTCTAAGCTAATATTTGTGTCCTGTGACGCTTGGTAAATAGAGATATATGGATGGGGTACTCCAGCTCATAGCAAGTAGGCAGTCATTGGTGGAAAGCCGATCATCGTTTTTTTGTCTTCCAGCATGGAAATGGCGAGTGATTTGTTGAACTGAGACCAATCTACCTGCTGTTACAATTAGGGGCAATCGATTGCGACTTGTCTGGTCAACATGTTGTTGCACAGAGCAGCTGACTCTGGCTGCGACGGTTATCTTCGAATTGCGGTATCATTGACTTGGTGGTAAGTGACGACCCTCGTATCGTCTCCGTCGGGTGACCATAATGCGGCCACCATCAAACAAGCTAACATCACAGCTCTTTCCCATTGCGTGTTAGGTTGTCACATCATCAGCTCCTATAATTAATTTACCACTCCTCTTGAACAACTTGTTTTTTGCTTCGAACGTAGAAAACTTGCTCTTAATTCCATTAATAAATGCTGTGCTCTCTCTCTCTCTCTCTCTCTCTCTCTCTCTCTCTCTCTCTCTCTCTCTCTCCCCTGAACGTTTTATATTCAATTCTTCAAAGTGCAAAGACTCCCTTCAGTCGGCATACGTAGCCCTACAACAAGCTGGCAAAACATTTCGGCACATATTGATACTCCACCTGCAAAAGTATTGTTAATATTACAACAGTAAACAGTAACCTTCTCATAATCACCAAATGCAAGATCTCCATACAAATGATTAGGCTTGACGAACAGAATTTTGTCGGTGGGTAATTTTTCAAATGTTCAAATGTGTGAATTCCTAAGGGACCAAACTGCTGAGGTCATCGGTCCCTAGACTTACACAATACTTAAACTAACCTGTGCTAAAAACAACACACACACACACACACATGCCCTAGGGAGGACTCGAACCTCCGGCGTTTTAGGGGCCGTGCAGTCCGTGACATGGCCTCTCCTCGAGGCGGAGAATTTTTAATCGCCGATTAATTCCCTTCATACTATTCATTATGTCTAGAGTCACACCATAGACATGACTGTAATTGATATCGATGTGATGAACAACCATATACCGTTGTGGAAACACATTTTCAGAAAATGGATGATATATAATCGATTAATTTGGTCGGTTGTCTTACCAACTCATCATAGAACATTTATATGTAGAGATTTCAAGTAAAAATGAGCTACCGCTGTTATTACAAAAGTTTACTTTGTCTAAAAGATTGGGCAAATTTCTTGCACATTATACGTAACACTATCTATATCAAAGTAGAACACATTCGCTGATCACCAAGGTCGTCGCTCCTCACTCAATTTGGTTTTCTCTGTGGGGATGGATAAATAGTGAAGCATGTAGAGAAAAAACAAACTCAGTATCACAAGATATGAATCAGCCAATGGAATTACCAACAGTACAGCACTTGTGAAAGTTAACCAAGGGATTCCGTTCAGAGGGCCACCTAATGAAGACTGATCCACACCCGTCATCATAAATAAACAAGGAGGTGTTAAAAATATTAACTGTAACAATGAGCTGAAACTCACTGCAAATTGTGGCATCGCCCAGAGATTATGGTGCCGTAACAAAGTCAGCAAAGCGCGTCGATACAACAGACATTAGCAAGGGCTGACTGCAATCCACAACAACCAATGGGAGACACTCCAGAAGACATGACCGCCTTCTCAGTATAGCAGTACCCTCACATTGAGGTCGACATAGTGTCGAGCGTGCAAGACTCTGCCACCGCTCGTGACCTCGTCAGAAGGAGTCAACATCATAATGTAAGACCAAAGAGTTGTTAAAATTTGTAATGAACCTGTAGTGTTGTAAACGTCAAACGGTGTACTTCAAGAGAACTGTCTGTTAGTTGTTACATCAAGTGTGTCAAAGTTAAGTCAATTTTTTATTAATGTATGTGGTAAAGTGAACTAATATTTCATGTGTTCTATTTTGAGGGCCTTCTCCCATAGCTATCAAAGAACTCGCCGTTGCGACCTGACTAAAGTAGTTTCGGCTGGTCACAACACAAATAAACTGAAGAACTTCATTAAACACGCTGCTTTTGGTGGGATTTATGTGATATAGAATTACTTGTTACGTACTATAGACTTAATTGTTACCGATTAAGGGCCACACTCACGAAATCTGGCATGTTAATTTAAGTGTCGATATCGTTTCTTACTGTTTATTTTTGGTAATCATATTTAACAGAGTTCTTTCTGCGTGATATGTTAAAAATTAATCGCAGTGCACTGTGGTAAAACGTTACTAAGGCCCCAAACTCAATGCAAAGTTGGAAAAGAAGCTGTTTGCCTCCCTAATCCACATATACTGTATAAGAAATATTGTTGTAAGTTTGGTGAAACGAAGCGAGAGTATCTACGGATTTAATGTTATTTTTCAGGCTTTCCACGAAACTATCAAATTTTGAGGTAGAGCTAATGCCCATCATGACTGACTGGTAGTTTCTCGCGTGTTGCTTGTACTCACGCCTCGTGTCTCGAGATGCTTCGAGCATCCGTCGATGACTTATTCAAATAAAAAATAATATTGCGTATGGCCGCCTGATGCAAGTACTTTTATTAAATAAAAGTATATGGTTCCCGAGACCTTCTCAAACATCTAACTTATATATACACGAAGTTTCAGAAGTAATTGCCAATATTCACGGATATGACAAGAATGATGATTCGAAACAAAATGCCACGTAAACATGGGCTCCAAATCACATACCCTAACAGCTATGAGCAATTCTTGACCTTCGATATCGTGAAACAAATCTCTTTTACTATAGCATTGCTTTCCATATTTTGGGAGTATCGACCAAAACAAGAAAACAATGTCCAGTAAACATGTGCTAGAAAACGCATACCTTAAAAGTTACGAGCACTTGTTCATTAGAAGAGTTGTGTTTCAAAGTAGCGAAGATTAACAAGTTCTTATAGCTCTTAAGGTACGCATTTTTACTGGACATCTTTTCTTGTTTTGGTCCACATTACCACTCCCCAAAATATGAAAGCAAAGAGCTTGCAATAGAGGAGATTTATTTCAAGGTATCGAAGACCAAGAATTGTAGCGGAACAATGTTCAAAACATGACTGAAAATACGTTCACTAAATAGAGATAAGAACATCTAAGATTGCCATGTCATCTAAAGTCGACGTACAATTTTAAAATGTTAGAAATAAGGAAATGAAGTAATACAGAATGCTATGCTTGTACGTTGTTGTTCTACATTGCTTAGCTCTGGTATTTACAGGGTCACAGAGAAAGCATCCTAGGTTTTGGAGGGAAAAGCCGTAATTGTAATGATCTGCACTAACAGAAACAAGAAGCACAACTTAAGGAAAAATAATGTAATGTGTGTTCCAGCTCACAAGCGACATTGAAGCAGATAGTTCCTGTGACTTAGTATGGGCAGAGGTTATATTCGACAACAGGAATAAATTAATAACTGGCTCCTTTTACCGACCCCCGGTCTCAGATGAAACAGCTGCTGAACAGTTCAAAGAAAACTTGAGTCTCATAACAAATAGGTACCCTACTCATACAATTATATTTGGCAGTGACTTCAATCTACCTTCCGTATGTTGCCAAAAATACATTTTCAGACCCTGTTGTAGATGGAAAACAACTTCCGTAATTGTTCTAAATAATTTTTGAAATTATTTTGAACAATTAGTTCACGAGGCCATTCAAATAATAAATGGTTACGAAAACACACTTGACCTCTTACAAGGGGAAGGCCTCAGACACGGCTAACCGATTCGGCTCAAATTTGGCAAGTCGCTTGTGTACAACCTAAAGCGAAGGAATCTAAGATATTTTGGGTCAACATTCCCGCAATTTTGAGAAAATCACCCCTAAAGGTTATGACGAGCAGTCGACTCAAAATTGGAGGGATCGATAGATAATTGTAAACAGAGCATTTTTCATCATCAGGTATGGGGTCCGAAAACGCATACTTTTCCAGAAATCTAGGAAACAAACTTTTACAACTGGCCCTTCTGTATCCACATGGTAAACGATTTCTGCCGACGGCGCTGATAGCGCAGCGGCCAAAGTAACTGACTGTGAACCGTAGATCACGGGTTCGAATCTCGAAGAAACCTGGCGGATGTTCTTCTTTTAGTTTGTATTGTTCCATATCTCAATTGATTAGGGATAGAAGGATTAATAAGGTAAGTAAATCAATAAGGAATGGTAACAATAAGATAGGCAAATAAATTTCTCAAACCTCTTGGGAGAGTAAACAACTATAATGCTATTCCAGGTCACTTTACAATGGCTCTTCCAGTCACTATTATGTGTCCTGACTTTTCTTCGAACAGCTAGATGAATGGTACTTGTCATATAAACATTCGATCCCTCTAATTTTGAGTCGATTGCTCGCCACAACCTGTAGGGGTGATTTTCTCAAAAACGCGGGGGTGTTGACCCAAAATATCTTAGATTCCTTCGTTTTGAGTTGTACACAAGCGACCTGCCAAATCTGAGCCGAATCGGTTGGCCTTTTCTGAGGCCTTCCCCTTGTTAGCCACAAATAATCCTGAGCATCACGACGGATACAGGTATTACAGTCGTAGCGAGGCTCAAATCCATAACAAAGAAATTCACCAAAACTAAACGCGAAATATATCTATTTATAAAAGCTACTAAACATTCGGTTGTCGTCTTTCTAAGAGACAGTCTCTAATCCTTCCTAACTATGTAAGTGAAGACCATATGTGGCTTAAGTTCAAGGAAATAGTATCAACAGCACTCGAGAGATTCATACCAAATAAATTAATAAGAGACGGAACTGATCCCCATGATACACAAAACACGACGGAAAGCTGCTGCAGGAGCACCGAAAAAGGCAAGTATAATTTAGACCAGGGGTCTCCAAACTACGGTCCGCGGGCCGAAACCGGCCCGCGAGGGCCGGCAAACCGGCCCGCGTTAGCTGGCCAGACATCCCCAGTATCCGGCCCGCCAAATATTTGAGGTGGTACCTATACTGCCAACAATTGAGTTTGACGCCTGTCGCGACCAATACACCGCGACATTGGCTCTGCTACTCGCTACAAGACTACACAAGTAATCTTATTGTTACGCCGCTTGAAATAACAATCCCCTGACATACTCTACCTCTGTTACGTCTTGCAGTAATAGTGTTGCTAACAATAATTTTGAGATTTCGTTATCTTTGCAGGACGCTTTCGTGAAGAATGTGCAGTGACATACTTTTTTGTCGGTGAAATTCGCCAGAATTTCGGTCAGGTACGTCCACCAATCAAAATTATGTAATTAAATAAAAATCGTAGTTCGTTTCAGTGCTAGCTATTCCCACAACCTTAGATTTTTGCGATTTCATCTTTCTTTTAGCCTTACATTACGGTGATCATGGAGTGCTAGGGTGCTTTAATCCCACTAGGTAGATCTTGGCCCTTATGACCTCGTGGAGGAGTCAATGTGGCCCGCGGATGAAAGTTTGGATACCCCTGATTTAGACGAACGCAAAATCTCCAAGATTGACAAAGTTTTACTGAGGCTCGAAATTTGGTGCGGATTTCAATGCGAGATGCATTTAACAGTTTCCACAACGAAACTCTCTCTAGAAATGAGGCGGAAAATCCAAAGAGATTCTGGTTCTATGTTAAGTAAACCAGCGGAAAGGCTCAGTAAGCGATGAGGAGGAGGAGGAGGAGTACGAGTAGGAGGAGGATGGTGAGACAAGGGACCCAACCCTTCGGAGCAGGTAAAATCGTGGCAGATGTCCGCACACCAAACAAACACACACGGCTCGAGTGGAGAAAAACCCCGACCCCGCCGGGAATCGAACTCGGGCCCACATGACCGAGAGTCAGCAACGCTAACCGCAGTATAACGAATCGAGAAGTGCCCGATTTATCCACACTAGAGCTTGGTTCTCCCAGCTCCACGGTGACGTAGCGAGCACCGCTTCCTCGGCGGTCTGGCCCCGTGACACACTCCGGAACCGGGCCCTTCCGCCGCCGGCGCCAGCTTCCACCTGTGGCGCTTTGGCCGCCCGAGTGCCGGCAGACAAGTGGCTGGGAGCCTAGCAGGTAGCGACCAGTTCCCTGCGCGGTGGGTCTCACCGCCGGCGGCGAGGCGTGTGTCGGCTGCTGTCGCGCGCCTCTGTCAACACGGCCACGACAAACAGCCGCGCGTAGGACAGTGTCGGCGGCGGCGCACCGCAAAGGAGCAGCGCGAAATTCAACACGCCGCCGCCAAAGTTTATTGAGCACACCGCTCCTCTTTGCCGAGTGGACTCCCGTCTGCTCAAATAGAGGTGGGGAGAGATCTTATCCTGTTGTCCAGTGACGCAACAGTGAGGCTCTCAGCTATACATTTGTTCCATATCTAGAGTGACCCTGTTTCGCTGCGGATGTTCGCACTAACAAGGGGAGGCCGCCAATTGTGAAATTCAGATTCGATTCATACTGCGCATAAAATGGTTCAAATGGCTCTGAGCACTATGGGACTTAACATCCATGGTCATCAGTCCCCTAGAAATTGGAACTACTTAAACCTAACTAACCTAAGGACATCACACAACACCCAGCCATCACGAGGCAGAGAAAATCCCTGACCCCGCCGGGAATCGAACCCGGGAACCCGGGCGTGGGAAGCGAGAACGCTACCGCACGACCACGGGATGCGGGCATACTGCGCATAATAAAAGCTCATGGCCAGAGGTGTACTTCTCAGCCGTTGTCGAGAAAATCGACAGTTAAAAGAAACCCTTGCGGTGAAATACTCTCTACGATTAATATTTTTCTACAGCGTCGTGGCGCAGCGGTAAGCGCTCCGGTTCGTAATCCGAAGGTCGCCTGATTGAATCTCGCGCCATGCAACCTTTTTTTTAGTATTTGTTTTTTATAATTCAAATATATATATATATATATATATATATATATATATATATAATTAATTCCCGGCAATCTGTTGCAACAATTATGCATATAATAAGTTGTTGAAAGTCGTTTGTCGTGGAAAAACTGGCGACTTCGAACATCATTATGTTTTCCGCAAACAAATTTGTATTTCACAAATGTTATTAATTGTCTTCATAATGTTAACCACGTATAGTTAACGAAAGACGTAGAAACGATATTCAGAAATGAATACGAATAGCGTAAGTCAAACGTTCGAATTAGAATAGAGACCCCACGAACACAAATTTGCTGTGGCAGGTATGAGATATAAACTCCGTTACTCGCTCGTTACACTTGAAGGACAGATGTTGAATGGGCCGAAACGAGCCGCCGCATAACAGCGTAGTTGCCTGCTAACTTCGAAAGAAGGTAGATGCGGTCCCTAGCGCAACTTATAACATCGTCGAAAATCAGTGCGGACGGGAGAGCTTTGGTACACCCTGTTAAAAAAAAAAAAAACGGAAAAATGGAGGCGGTACAATTGGAGAGCGATCCGCCTTCACCAACATGCATAAGCAATTCATTAATACTTGAATTACAAAAAACTAATAAAAAAAATTGCATAGCGCGAGATTCGATCCAGCGACCTTCGGATTACGAACCCGAGCGCTTACCGCTGCGCCACGACGCTGTAGAACATTATTAGTCGTAGAGAGTATTTCACCGCAACGGTTTCTTTTAACTGTCAATTTTCTCGACAACGGCTGGGAAGTGCATCTTGGTGCTTTGCCACATTACACCTCTGGCTATGAGCTTTTATTATGTGCAGTATGAATCGAATCTGAATTTCACAATTGGCGGCCTCCCCTTGTAAGCAACCACTCTAAGGTAATTAGTTACGTAAGAGTTTTTCCATTTCTTTTTTAATTTGTACTACCTTGTCCCCTTGGTAAGATTTGGTAGGACCCCTCTCCCTGCCCCTTACGTAATGTTTATCCCGTATTCGGGTAAAAACACGCAAAAATGACATCTCTTGTACATTGATTAAGACACTCCAATAGAAAGTTTATTAAAAAATATTTTTAATATGTGATTAAAAATAAAATAAAGTGTTATTTATCACATATTAAAAACACCGTTTAATACACTTTCTGTTAAAATGTTTTAAACAATGTTTAAATATTTAAAATAAGTATGCCCAGCTTGAGTTGTACTCGGGCAGACGGACAGATCGACTGAAAGGCTCCACAAAAATAGGATTAACCGTTTTGTGGTCCAAACTCTTTCCTCGGCCTCGTTTATTTTCTAATATATAATAAGGAAATGTGGTTCTCCCGTGAGCAAACACAATTTTTCTTGTTTCGCTACCCTTGCGTGTTTCGGAGAAGTTTCTCCGTCTTTACCCATACATGCTTCAGAGAAGTCTCTCCCTCTTCAGTGGTATTTATTTATTATCTGTTGAACAATACAGAAAGAATTTATGCATTATGATATTTACCAGTTTTAGGGGTTATAGTGTTTACAGTTCTATAAGTACTGAGAAAAATATTAAACTCAGGGATAAATAAACGGTCGCAGGTTCGAATCCTGCCTCGGGCATGGATGTGGGTGATGTCCTTAGGTTAGTTAGGTTTAAGTAGTTCTACGTTCTAGGGGACTGATGACCTTAGAAGTTAAGTCCCATAGTGCTCAGAGCCATTTGAACCATTTTTGTTACGTTGATATTTACGTAATTTGCAGTAACTGCACACTCCATTCTCGTCAGGTGTATTTTCCTTGAAGTTTCAGCAGTTATGTCGAATTTCGTTTTTGTGGTATGTAGCTGGAATCAGCCCAAAGTACGCTGTGCCTCCTTGCTGACGATTTACGTTCCACGCTTGGACTTCGTTAGGTGTTTCATCGACACTGAATTTCTCGTAGCAGTACAACAAACTTGTGTTTTATTCACGGACTTGCAGCATCTTATAGTGTTTCTTCTTTGACAAAACTTAGCGAGCCAGAACTCTGCCCTGTGTACTGAACTTTCAACCTGAACCGAACTTTTAAGCAATTGCTTTTGCTGTGTACGCAGTCGCTCACGTTACACAGCTCTAACTACAGAGGATGTCTCCGGTCAGACATTCTCCGGAGTAGCGCCACATAGTTCCTATCAGTTGCAATACAGAGGGCGCATATAATGTGCCCTATTATGCTCCCTCTACAACACACTGAAATAGTTCTCTCTAATCGCCTATGGTTGTGCCTGCCGCCACAGACGCCGCTGCAGCGACTACGTGCGTCATCCGCCAAATAGTTCGCATATAGAGATTCTATAAAAGCAGACGCACACCTTCGTTCATCTACATCTACGTGACTACTCTGCTTTCACAATAAAGTGCCTGGCAGAGGGTTCAATGAACCACCTTCATGCTGTCTCTCTACAGTTCCACTCTCGAACGGCACGCGGGAAAAACGTGCACTTAAATTTTGCTCTGATGATCATTTCTCCCTATGTAGGTGGGTGCCAACAGAATGTTTTCGCAATCGGAGGAGAAAACTGGTGGTTGAAATTTAATGAGAACATCCCGTCGCAACGAAAATCGCCTTTGTTTTCATGTTTGCCACTCCAATTCACGTATCTTGTCTGTGACACTATCTCCCCTGAACCGACGAGGTCCAGTTACTGACCAGCTGTCGCTGTTATCATCACTGCCACGGGTCTACAGTTGCTGCAGTTATAGCCCACCAGCTATCTCCAAGTTATCAAAGTGGTTATCACAAGATATGGCTAAACTGTAAACTAACTACAATAGTCCAGACTGAAATGTTAGTAAATACTGAGCCAAGTAGGTAGCTGAGGTTCACACATTTTACTACTGCACCATGTCTGCTCATCATCAAAATAAAGATCTTCTACATCATCTTTATAAATTATTATTAAATATTTCTTAATGCATTGCCCATCTTATTTGTTACGATCCTTTTTTTCTCACAGCTTCGCCTGTCTGCCAGTCTGGGATGTATACTGCACGCATCTCCTGCTCCAACCTTTCTGTCGGTGTACATCTCTTCTTCCCTTTCTTTTTGTCAGTCACCTCCTCCCCTCTCTTCCTGTCCATCTTTTCCCCTCACCTACGGGTCCATCTCCTCCTGCCCCCCTCTCCTTGCATCCATCGCCTCCTCCACATGTTCCTATGTCTATCTTCTCCTACCCCCTCACTCTATCCATCAATTTCTCTGCTCCTCTTCCAAACCAACTCCTTCTCCTCCTCTACTTTCTGTTTCTCCCCTGTCCGCAGCTCGTGGTTGTGCGGTAGCGTTCTCGTTTCCCACGCCCGGGTTCCCGGGTTCGATTCCCGGCGGGGTCAGGGATTTTCTATGCCTCGTGATGACTGGGTGTTGTGTGATGTCCTTAGGTTAGTTAGGTTTAAGTAGTTCTAAGTTCTAGGGGACTGATGACCATAGATGTTAAGTCCCATAGTGCTCAGAGCCATTTTTTTTCTCCCCTTTTTCCCTCCTCTTTCATCCATTCCATCCTGCACCCCTCTGTCTGTCCATCCCCTCCTGCCCTCTCTCTCCCTATCTGTCCCCTCCTGCCCCCCATCTCTCTCCATCCCCTCCTATATCCATCTCATTCTTCCCCCAGCCATGTCCATCTGCACATGCGAGTAGCCACTGCAAAACAGATTGATAAAGAAGGTTGATACTACTCCCATATGCTACTCCCATAACTCTCTTGCCGTATTGGGCAGCCCAAGTCAGGGACTGAAAAACTTTTTGTTGCACTTATCTCCGCTCCTGTGGGACCTAGGTGGCTTTAAACCCCCCAGTCCTGTTGCTTGTAAAGTGTGCTGTTTGTGTTTCAGATTTGATTGAAATCAATCCTCAGGTTTGAGAGGAGATGCTGGACAGACATTCACATATGCTGCTATTCACATAGTACCACCAAGTAGGAAATAACAATCTGAGAAGTCCTGCTTGTAGGCAGCACTACTTAACGAAAGCCAGCCGGAGTGGCCGAGCGGTTCTAGGCGCTTCAGTCTGGAACAGCGCGACCGCTACGGTCGCAGGTTCGAATCCTGCCTCGGGCATGGATGTGTGTGATGTCCCTAGGTTAGTTAGGTTTAAGTAGTTCTAAGTTGTAGGGGACTAATGACCTGAGATGTTAAGTCCCATAGTGCTCAGAGCCATTTTTGAACTTAATGAAAGAGGTAGCTGGTCAATGAGAATACCTGCATTTGAATCAAAAGCCAATTTAATATGTCAAGCGTAAGTGCCAAGAGATTTCAATGTCTAACCAATTGTGGTGGTTTCTTGCAACTTTAGGTATCCGGGAGTCATATGGCTGCCCTCCTGTGAACCGCGGATCTTCATTGGAGCACAGATCCCATTAATAGTGTTGCCAGTTTCTAATACCGTAAGTTTAATTATTCTCAGAGGTCGATAACGTTATTCTTCCAGTATAGAAAGCTTACAAGGAATTAAAGTGTGTTTTTGTGTGCAGAAGCGTATGTTTGACCACTTATTTTCTCGTTTTTGTAATCTAGTATCGTGGCTTAATAAGTGCAGACATAATTGATTGTTCTCGTAGGAGGTAGTAGGGGTATCAACCACCTGTAAATGGTTTTCGATTGAAGAGAGCGATTTAGCGAGGTTGAACTAGAGCTAATAAATGGTACTTGTTTCCGTGGAAGCTTGAAGTGCTATGATTCTAGCGTGACTGTCGACCTACATAGCTTTCGGGGGTTTCCCACTTCTGTCTCTGTGGAGATTTTTGCGAAAGTTGCGAACAACCAATTGCAGGTAGTTTATTGCCAGTTCTATATAATATCCAGTCGATTGATACGCCTTAGAAATATTTTTTAGCTCAGCCAAATTACTAAAGGCCAAATATTTATTGGGCAGCTGCATTGAACCTTTCTCACAGGTCGAAGAGAGGCTACTTCTTACAAAGACTGTGCAGGGACAGGGAACTGACGTGAGTCGGCCGACAAATGTTTTCTAGATGTCCAGTGGCGCAATATGTCACGTAATCTACTTCGCACGCCTGTTTTCGTGAGCAGCGAGCTGACTGCACATGCAGTGAAAGAGTTCAAGAAAATTATAATTTTCTTTTTTATGTTGTGCTATTTGTAATAAGATATTCCGTCTTTTCAGGATAAGAATGGAGGATGTATAAGTACAACCCTCACTACAATACTCTCGTTTTTCACAAGTTTATAACTCCAACATCTAGTCCATCTCCCATAGCAATAACATAACCTTCGAACCCTTCTCTTACCGCTGCTAGAGAAGACCTACGACCGTGTAGGGCATTCCTGTCTTTTATTTAAATTCCACTGCCTCGAGTCATTTACTTGCTATTTACATATCTCCCTCAGTAAATATATAATCTATGTAACACTAAACAAGGATCACACCGGAATTTTCCAACCAATCGCATTTTCTTGTTTGACGTCCTAAAATGCCCCTTCGTAGCAATATGCTGATGACGTCGCTTTCCTTATCATGTATTCCACCATCCATTCATCCCAACAATACAGCGGGGCGTCGGCATCAGAGATGTTGCAGCAGTCGTCTCAGGTGGGTAGCTGCCGAATGCCCGTCTCTGCAGCCACACTGTCACCTGTCAACCGACATTTCATTGCTGCGGAACATCAATACAAATAAACTCCTGTAAATAAATATTAATAAAGTGAATTACATAGCGTGTATTTGTGCTGTTAAGGGCAACTCTGAAGTCAGAACTATACGTAGTTGTCACATAACAAGTATGTAAAGTGTGTTGACTTAACAGTTATAATTTAACCTACGACACATTAAAGACACTAAAGATGTGTCTCATATGTATTTATAGTTTATGTGATTGAAGTGTGCCTGTGTCCCGTATCTGCGATCCCACTCAATATTTCTTAGAGACATATGCGATCTACCTGATAATATCAGTGGAGGATGGAAACAGACGGCCTAGTGATTAATTTAAATGGAGGGGTGTATTGCACTTTAATCCCAACAGTTTACGAAATGTTGTGGTGAAGCTTCGCTACAAAATCTATGCATGTTAAGTGCAATAAGGTACTTTCAAATTTTACGAGCTAATTGGCAAGATGGGGTAATGTATCAGCTGCGTATTTACTTGTACGACACTGTGGAAATGATTATAGAACACGTAACCGGATAACAGACCCTGCAGCTGTTTCATAATCAATCTTTACTGCAGATAGGAAACTAGACCAGCATATGCTGATGAAATGAAGAAAGATACTATTCAGTGGATGACTTTGTTGAAATTATAAAACATTTCTCAAAAAACAATAACAAGTTTTCCATTGTTCAAGTGAAACTCGATTCTTTTATCGACTACAGTTGCTGGTGGCCTACTTTCTCTAAAAGAACCTGCCTGAGCTATGATTCGTATGGTAAAGTTGTCCCTAGACACATGAAAGGGGTTCTCGCTATTTCAAAATTCCTTGAAATGAACTTTTCTGTCGAAAATCCGTATAGTGTTCCGTCCAATATGAATATTGCTGCCTTGACGATGGACACTATTAAGCTGAGAAAAGCTGTGTAACCTTTGAAACTGCCTTCAAAGAACGCTTGCATATCTGTACTAGGCTATAAATGACAGCAAAATGGATGGCATCAAGAGATATTTCATCTACATCCCTCAAGACTAGATGAAATCCTGGAGTTCAGTCACTTCATGGCGGCCAACAACGGCGTCTCGTGAAGTAAATCAAGATGAGTAATGCACCACACAAAACGTCATTTATTATTCAGGAACATGTAACAAATGATGTTTATTTCAATAATAGACGTTTATAGCATATAATTGTTTTAAAACAAGCAAATTAAGCCCAAAATTAATTTGAAAATCTAGTGTACTGCAGACAGAGAACATGTCCAACACCACCAAAGTCGTCCCCCTCTTTCCCCTTACGTTATATATAACTTTTACATGTATATAATAAGCAAATATACCTACAACAATAAACCAGAATTTAATGTTATGAGATGAATTACATTAAACCGGTTTTTATTCTGTATTTTGTCTCTGTTGTAAAAGTAGGAAATGTGGATTTTCTGCCTTTCTGCAGTAAGCGGTTTATACGTGCTTGGTAGAGTAGTTCAGGATGGAAGGTACCCTCCGTGATATACAGTCGCTGTAAAGAAACATCTAAAGAAACAGCCATCACGGCGCAGTACCCACAAAACAAATCACAGAGCCATGAACGGAGGAATGTTAAATGAAAACGTGTTTACCTATCAAGAGAGCAGTGCGTGAAGCATTCAACGACTACCGTAACAGAATGTTATCGAAAGACCTCTCACAAAACCGAACGAAATTCTGGTCATATCCAGTGGCTGTCCCTTATTCTCCAAATTTATGATTTAGATACTCTCGTGAATGTCCGTGATATGATGTCTTGTGTCGCATAAATGAGTACTTGGTGCTGGTCCTGAATCCGTGCAATCGGTATGCTTTTTAAATAGAGTTGAGAAACTTCTCCCTGTTTGGTCTATATAATTGGCGTCAGACTGCTGATAAGTGGTACATTAGAAAACCTATAACTTAAACCTATCACGAAAAAACTTTCCTGGTGCCTAAATTTTTGGCCGTTGTTCTTAGGAATGTAATAAACCAGTGTTATGTTTTTTGACACTAGGAATTTGCCTATTTATCTGTTAACTGTATTAGCTACTGGTTGAACGCACTTGTGCAATATTTTAGGACGAGTCGGACGTGTATTAACAATATCCGTGCCGGCCGGGGCGGCCGAGCGGTTCTAGACGCTACAGTCTGGAACCGCGCGACCGCTACGGTCGCAGGTTCGAATCCTGCCTCGGGCATGGATGTGTGTGATGTCCTTAGGTTATTTAGGTTTAAGTAGTTCTAAGTTCTAGGGTACTGATGACCTCAGAAGTTACGTCCCATAGTGCTCAGCCTGCCATTTTCTCACACGATACCTAGCAAACCTGGATGAAGTACACAGGCATATTCCGTATTCCTAGACTTCCGGAATGCGTTTGACACAGTGTCACACTCCATACTGCTAACGAAGGTCCGATCATATGCAACAGGTTCCCAGATATGTGAGTGGCTTGAAGACTTTTTGAGTGATACAACCCAGGACATTTTCTAGATAGCGAATGTTCATCAGAGACGAGTGTATCGTCAGGAGTGCCCCAGGAAAGAGTGATAGGACCGCTCTTGTCCTCTAGATACATAAACGATGTGACGGGCAGAGTCATCAGAAATTTGCGACTGTTTGCTGATAATGTAGTGTACGGGAAAGTGACGTGGTTGTGTGACTGTAGGAGGATACAAGAGGAACGATCAATGGGTAACACAACACATTTTTTTCTGAGGGCAGATTGGTTTTGTCCAGGATTCATATGCACCGTATTATTCCCCACTCTTTAGAGTACAAAATTCTAATTTTCAACATAATCTCCGTTCAATGCGACAGCCGTACTGAAAGGGCCGATACGGTACCACTACAAAATGGCTCTAAGAACTATGGGACCTAACATCTGAGGTCATCAGTCCCTTAGACTTAGAGCTACTTAAACCTAACTTACCTAATGATATCACACACATCAATGGCCGAGGCAGGATTCGAACCTGCGACCGTAGCAGCAGCGCGTTTCCGGACTGAAGCGCCTATCTGCTCGGCCACAGCGGCTGGCGTACCACTACACTTATCGATATCGCAGCCTATATCAATAGCCTCCCCATCTTTCACGTACTGCTTCCCACGGAGTACATCCTTGATTGGACCATACAGATGGAAGTTGGAAGATGTGAGAGCTGCGCTGTAGGTTGGATGAGGAAGAACATCTCAATGAAGTTTTGTGAGCTGCTCTAGGGTGCATAGACTTGTGTGAGGTCAATTGTGCAGCGAGGTGTTTAATTGTAATCTGTCGGTCACCTCGAACGAGAGTGTCCGTACGTTGCAACATTGCAGAAGTCACAGCTGTGCAGAGCCGGCCAACAGGCAGGAAATCGGAAACGTTTGTGCGACCTTGTAGCAGTTATGACAGACCCGATTCACTAAGTGCCCTTCACTCTTTGCAACGTTTGTATCCAGAAGATAAAATAGTCCAGACCATCCAGGATTCCCTCCTCCACCTACAGCGACTGGGGATGGTAGTGGCTTTCTGCTGAGTTCTGGGGCATGTCGGCATTGCTGGTAATGAATGGGCAGATCTCGCAGCCAAGGAGGCGTGTCTCGATCCACAAGTATTTCAGTGTGCTATACCCCTGCTCGCACTCACCTCGCTGTTGAGCTCACGAGTGATGCGTCGGTGGGAGGATGAGTGGCTGGAAGTGACTGACAATAAGCTCCGTATAGTCAATCCCACAACGCGTGTGTGGTGTACTTCCTTTCAGTCCCGTCGACGGGACGAGGTTCTCCTCACTCGGCTTCGGATAGGCCACAGCGCTATGACGCATGGCTTCCTGCTCCGGCGGGAGGACCCTCCAATGTGTGGTGCTTGCGGCGTCCAGGTCACTGTGCGTCACGTTTCATTGGACTGCGTTTTATTTTCTGACCAGCGGGCCGCGGCTGACTTGCCAGCGGACCTGATATCTCTTTTTTGGTAACACTCGGACGAATGTGGTTAAAGTTTTGAAGTTCTGTGCCATGTCAAATGTTTTTACATAGATTTTAGGGAGAGGATCTTAATTTGCTCACTGTGTGACAAGCTCGCCCATATTTTATGTAAGTTGCCAGCCAATGACAATTTACTGTGGCATTCTTGTTGCTACGTTTTCCCATTCCTTACGTTCTACTTTCTTATGTAGCATTTTCCTTATTTTCCTGCTTTCTTTGCGTGTGTGTTTCAGTTTTATTAGGTCTGTCCACATTCGTTCCCTTTAATGTGTGTCAGGGCGCTGATGACCTCGACGTTGAGCGCCCATAAGCCCCAACACACACACACACACACACACACACACACACACACACACACACACGCCTCTCCCAACGACTCACCCTGCTTTTGTTCACTGCCAGGTCTCCGTAGACATTCTGAAAAGCCTATGAATATTTGTGATGCTCTGATTTTCCACCAAAAGAAACTCTATGACAGCTCTCCGCTTTCTTGAGTCATCTGTCTCCTGACTGGTTTGATGCAACCCGCCACGAATTCTTGTCCTGTGCCAACCTCTGCATCTCAGAGTACCACTTGCAGCCTACATCCTCAATTACTTGCTGGACGTGTTCCAATCTCTGTCTTCCTCTACAGTATTTACCCTCTACAGCTCCCTCTAATTCCACGGAAGTTATTCCCTGATGTCTTAACAGATGTGTTACCACCCTGTCCTGTTTTCCAATTATTCCTTTCCTTGCCGATTCTGCGAAGAACCCCCTCATTGCATGCCTCATCAGTCCACCTCATTTTCAACGTTCTTCTATAATACCACATCTCTTCTCTTCTGGTTTCCCCACAGTCCGTGTTTCAGTACCATACAATACTGCGCTCCTAACGTAGAAGTGTAGTAGTAGCAGTAGTAGTGGTGGTAGTAGTAGTAGCTTTATTCATCCGTAGATCTCTTTTTTACAAGGATATAGGACATGTCAAAGTATTTACAAGTTAAGCCCAATTTAATAATAAGCTTATTCGTATGCGCATACAATTACATACTTCTACTTAGAGACAATCGTTAGATTTACTCCTGGTATACAATACTTTTCCTACAAATAACTGTTCACTCATATCTCACTGCCAGTCACTGCACACTCTATACTCACATTGTATCATAGCACTTCACTCACTACGCACACATACACACACACACACACACACACACACACACACGCTGTTGATCTCTGGGCCATTTTCTGTACCACAACTTCGCATTTGCTATCCTGAAAAAATGAGTCAGCATCGCTCTATAATGAGTGAGATGTTGAACTCAGAAAGAGGAAGAGGTGTTAGTATTGTGCAATGCATAGCTCGGGGGTAAGTTTTTCTAGAAAGGGAAAAAAGAAGGAAAAAACGTAGTGTGAAGGTGTTATGTGGAATGTTGGATGTTTTGTAATCATCATTATTATTTATTTGTATAACATTTTTTTTACCAAACTCCTACTCTGTTTTATCCAAGTAATCTTTTAATGTATAAAATGTATTGCATAACTGGTACGTTCTCAGAAATTTCTTTCCCGAATTAAGGTCTATGTTCGATACTAGCAGACTTCTCTTGGCCAACAACTCCTTTTTGCCAGTGCTAGTCTGCGTTTTGTGTAGTCCATGCTCCGTTCGTCATGGGTTGCTTTGCTGCCTAAGTAGCAGAATTCATCTACTTCGTGATCAGCAGTCCTGATGTTAAGTTTCTCGCTTTTCTCACTTCTGCTACTTCTCATTACTTTTCTCTTTCTTCGATTTACCCTCAATACAATTTTGTATTAATTAGACTCTTCATTCCATTCAGTAGATCCTATAATTCTTCTTCACTTTTACAGATGAGAGCAATTTCATCAGCGAATTTAATCCCACTTTTGAACCTTTCCTTTATTTCCGACATTGCTTCTTCCATGTATAGATTGAACAGTATATGCGAAAGACTACACCCCTGTCATACACCCTTTTTAATCTAAGTACTCCCTTACAGACGCCTTTCCGACGGTTACTTATAACGCGCCACCTGTCGGAACTTCGTGAAGGAATTGAGGCTGCTTAGGGAATATTCCACGATGCCCCACAACAAATTCCGCATCGTTTAAAACGAAATCGACTGAAAAAAAGACGTGTTACGTTACTTATTGTAGGCCCCTCATATATTTGGTGTAATGAGTGGCAGTTTGCTTTAAATGCAGGAAACTGGAAGCTAATGTAGATGACTAGATCCAGGGTCTCGGGTTCGAGTCCTGGCCGGGTCAGACACATCTTCGCTCGGGGACTGGGTATTTGTGTTGTCCTCATCATTTTATCTATTCTTCATAGACGCGGAAGTCGCCGAAAGACTTGCATGAAGCGGCCGGATGTTACCAGACGGTGTCTCCCGGTCAATAACGCGATATGATCATTTCGTTTCGGTGGTGCACTGCTTGACACAGTCATACAGTCACATCGTTTAAATGTCTAGGCGTAACGTCGCAAATTGGTGTTAAATCGAACAACCACGAAAGGAAGTAGTAGAAAAGGTGAATGGTAGGATGATTCGGGGAATTCTAGGAAGTGAAGTTCATACACAAAGGAGACCGCGAAAGGAAGACCATTGCGACCCAATCCTGAATACTGTACGAGTGTTTGGGATCCCCATCAAATCAGAAAGACATGGAAGCACTTCAAAGTCGTCCTTCTAGATTTAGTACCTGTAGGTTCGATCAACATATGAAAATCATAGAGGTTCTTCGTGAACTCAAGTGGAAGTCCCTGGAGGGAAGACGAAGTTGTTTTCGCGAAACACTGTTGAGAAAATTCAGAGAACCGATATTTCTGTCTGCAGAATAAATCTTTTGCCACCAAAGTACATTTCGCGTAAGGACTGAGAAGTCGGGAAAAGAGAAATTAGGCCTCGTTCAGAGGCATATAGACAATCATTTTTCCTCGCGACATCTGCGAATGTAACACGAAAGGGAATGACAAACAGTGGTACAAGGACCATCCTCCATGCACCGTGTGGCGCCTTGCAGAGAATGTGTATAGATTACAATAATTACAGTATGGGAAAACCCTTTAAGCAACCATTTGTTCTGATCTGCGTAGCCGATTGGAACGAGAAGAAAACCTCAATATACTTTTCATTGGGAAGCACCCTATGCCATGCACTCTACAATGAATTTCAGAGTAAAAATGTAGATGTAGATATTTAAACGACAAACGGTATGCGACGACTGCGAGCTAAGAAAATCAGGAAAAAAGTCGTGTTATACGATTCAGTCAGATAACAAGTGTCACACTTCCGCTATCTGGTGAATGACATTAAATTTGACTAGGACTGAGATATAGATAATAAACTGTCTAAGTAACATTACATACGTAAAACAATATAAAGAACATTACGTAAATAAACAACACTAGAAATAATGTTAATTTTTTACAAAATGAAGCAAGCCATCATGATGTTTGCTTATAGCTGCGAAAATCGGATGTTAAAAAAAATCATTTGGGATGATCAAAAAATATTTGCCACAGACCCAAAATGATAGAATCAGAAAACAGAAGGCAACGGAGAACATTTAATTAAAAATCAATGATTTTGAACGAAATACAGTCCCATTACACAGCAACAGAAATGATAAACATCACAACTTATTTACAACCGAGGCAGAGTACGAAAGATATTTGAAAGCAACAGATAAGTAAGGGATATAGATGACAACGTTAAAACTGTCATCCAGATCAAATCTGGAACACGGTTCGCTGTTTCAAAGTATTTGCTTTGTTTACTTTTTGTACGGCTTTTGATTGTTAATACGTATAATTTGATACAAAAATAAGCTAAATTTCCTTTGTAAAGTAGCGAGATACTTTATTATTAAATATTTAAAACTGATTTACTAGAGCTAATTATTCTTCAAAAATCATATCTTATGTCTGACTGTGGATTTAATCTCAGATTTTGCCACCTTTCTTTTTTCAACACCACTAGAAGAATGGTTACGGCATGGAGTTTCACAGCAAATTTTATGAGTATCAGTATCCGATTCGACGTGCAGGTCACCCAGAAAGGAAATTTCTTATGTCGACTGCATACAGCAGGTCATACAACACAAAAGGAAATTTCTTATGTCGACTGCATACAGCAGGTCATACAACACAAAAGGAAAGTATGAAGCCCGCTTTACGCGAGCGACTGTCTGGTCAAAACTGACTACTTGTGGGTGCGCGATATGTGCTTACGTGTAAATCAGCCACCAACATGTCGTGAGTGGAACTGTAACGACAGTGATTAATTGACTGTGTGGAATGTGCTGATATAAAATCTTGAATCTACTGCAGACTGCACATGCAAAGCGGCGCCACCTGATAATATCATAAATTAACCTATTTGTGCTGAGATCGCTCCTATTATAATAATGAGTTTTGTTCTTTTGTATGGCCTTTGTTTGCTTGGTTTTTTCATGACACACTGCAGAAGTTGCACGAGAGACTGGTACTTTCCCCATTAGCATCCGTCCAAACAGAGATCAAGTATCTAGAAACAAAAATGTATTTACGTTTGACATTACATGGACTAACAGGAAGCCATCCATAGATGAGAAAGTACAAAGATGAGTGCTTTTTAATTAAAACCGTTTCAACAGTGCCAAAGTCGTAACTGTTAAACGAGAAAAATAATTTTCTATTTTATTAGGCATTAAAAAAACAGAAGATACTAAGTGTGAAGTAATGAAACGATATTTACTACATTTACGACCTTTGCGAAGAACATCCTCTATGATTTTGCTTTTGTCATTAATAAAATTTATTACCATTGCTTATTTCTAAATTGTCAATATCTTTAGATTTTTTCTGAAAAGGGTGGTCTCTCAAAAGCTTACTTTCCTAGTTCAGGTATCAGACTATACAGAATACAGGTCTAACAACACACGCTATTTTGGCGCTGACGTGTAAGCAGAACGGCCACCCAACACAGGCGAGGAAGTACAGTAATAAATCACCAAGAACGCTGCAGTAGACTCAGTTGCAACGAATAGTGAGTTGAGACAAAAAGTCGCTTTTGTAAAAGAGGATTTACGTATGTTAGATGTTGAGCATATTTAGTTATTGTCAATTGCAGCTCGATAGCAGTATCGCCATTGTGTAGACTGATACCTGTAACAATCAAATACAGCGTTGAAAGTCCAGGCAGTTTTCCGAAGGAAATTATTGTGCCCATTATGAAGTGTATAGTTGCTGTCCTCCTCTCAATAACGATCAAACTGTGAAACATGTAAGACAGCGTGTAATGGGAAACCCTCTCTTTTCGATTAAAAGTTTCAGGAGACAGCTAGGGAAGCACTTTGCTTGGAGTGCCAATTTTGGATTTATAATTGGAGATTGGTGGTACGATGTTGGTGAAAGGTCTTTTCCTGACGGAGTCTAGGCAGAGGGAGTGTTGTCTCTGCCCGGCTGTGTGTATAGCCAGGGATATGGCAGTACCTTCTGGACGTTCACTGGGAGCATGCGCTGGCTACAGTTGAATGTGGACTGGGGCTTCGTATCTGTAACGTGGATAGTATAGTGACGATATGAATGCTCACCCCGTCCGATGCCCGTTTACGGCTTATGAAGGTTGCTACAAGACACATCAAAGTCCGCGCCGCTCTGCTTGGAATCCAGGGCGGTTATTACCACAGTTACCTTTAAAAGAATTATCGTAATCGTCCAGATTCCTGTTTGAATGTAGTCAAGGAAGGTGAGCTGCCGAAGTGAGATACAAGCAGCAGTTGTAGGTAGTTTGCCCGGCTACCACATTTGGTAACAGAAAAGAAAAACTGCAGTGTGCCAGTTAAGTTGTCTGGATGTTTAGTGATTGTTCTAGGTTAACGTTATTTGCAATAGGGTTAAAGAATTCTCAGCTTAAAATAAGAGTTGTATTGTGTGTGTTGCCTTAACTGACAAGGGACCATTAGATCTTTTAGTCACGTATTTCGATGAGGCTGAAGTATGTTTTAGAGGGACCCCTCAAAAGTAGCTCGGTAGTGGCTTTCTAAGTGACGGTTCCTATTTTGTCAGAAAATCGATGCTGAAGTTTTATTAGTACTTGCTATACCTTTAAGTTGAGGCGTGTTCCGACCTACCCGTATACTACTTCTTTTTGTTATTTCATCGTGCAGAATATCCTTAAGTGGTACATTTCATGCAAGAAAATTACTGAAAATAGTTCGCCGTATTAACTTTATTAACAAATGAATCATTACATCGAGCTGTCTTCAAATGTGTATTCCATTTGTTCCAGAATATGTTACATAATCATCTTACTGGCTACCACATTTATTGCTTTCTGTACTAGAATCGAATTCAGGATGGCATTTGTCATAGAAGTAATCATGACACAAATTCATAGATCACCACGCAACCTAATGAAAGCTACGGACTTGCAGGCACTCGGATTTTTCAGAAGCAATACCGGAAAACATAGTTCATTTAAATTAAAAAAGATTGTTCTTACTTCGATAGGCTTCGATGTGAACCATTCGTATTTGATAATCCCTACTACCAAGACTGACATTCCATTCACTTACTTGTTGGGTCAGAACCAACTTGTCAACGATGTATCCGCCACGTGTGCGCTTGCATTGGAGAGAAAACTTAATTGTAACAATACTAAAATTCATAACTTAATTATGCTATTGTCTCTGCCAGAATGTCTCTGTTTTATTGAATACTTTCTTACTATCTATCGCTGCAGCTACTGTTTTCGACTATTTATAACGTTCAAAAAAAATTTCTTTTTATTACCAAAATTTTTCAACAGGATATTTTTCTGACCTAGTTAGGCATGTGGTCGACCTTCAATCATGGTATTTTACCATCATGGCAGGGTCGCCATTTTCTAAACATGCTGCGTGGTGTCTGTTTGTTCTATATCGTGTCTCCCTACCACTTTCGCGCAACGACGCTCTGAGCGTGTTTTATTGGGAATTGACTAGTTTGAACCTGGGACCTGTTGCTGGTAAGGAGACATCAGACCACACATGACATGTAGAATTCAGAAGAGTTCAGTGAGACTAGCGATGATATAACCAAATACTTAATGATTTCAGCGTCAGCTCCACTGCACTCCCTGTAAGAGAATCTTAATACTAACTAAATTTAGTGGAAGGGGTTCAAGGCTTTCCTATTTTTAGTTAGCTGGTAAAATAACGTCGAAAAAGCAGTTAAGTCTACCATTGGAAATTTTATTCTACTCACAAAACATTGTTTATAAATTGCACTACTGATAAAATGAAATGTTTTAATGATGATGATGATGAGTCCCATACTCCTTTACAGAGCGTAGGGGAGCAACGCGGGAGACCCGCGCCGCCTTACTAGGCAAGGTCCTAGTGGAGGTGGTTTCCCATTGCCTTCCTCCGACCGTAGTGGGGATGAATGATGATGATGAAGACGACACAACAACACCCAGTCATCTCGAGGCAGGAAAAATCCCTGACCCCGCCGGGAATCGAACCCGGGACCCCGTGCTCAAGGTGGTTTCCCATTGCCTTCCTCCGACCGTAGTGGGGATGAATGATGATGATGAAGACGACACAACAACACCCACTCGTCTCGAGGCAGGAAAAATCCCTGACCCCGCCGGGAATCGAACCCGGGACCCCGTGCTCGATGGTAAAAACCAACTGCTTTCAACAAAAATGTGAACGAATATTCCCTGAGTGGGTTTCCAAGTTCTACAATGGATCGAAGGATGACCTATGCCATATCACATCTATAATCTAGGTTTAAATTAAATTTCACAAAAAAGCAAATTATCAAAATGGTCTACAGTGACCCTCAATTATCTTTAATTGCTTATCTAACTTGTCGTAAATTACAGTGGCTGATGTGGCTTCTCAATAACTATATAACAGAAAAATCATCGCGTTTCAGATTTTTACTTAAAGTGGCAAATGTGAACACCATGAGCTTTAATTGACGATCGACACTAGTATTACGCAAAAAGGGGGTGTAACAGATGAGACTTCTGCAGTTCTGAGTGAAGCTTTATGCACTGTTATGCGGCATCGCGTGCGTTCATTACCTAGTTGGTGTTCGTCAGGGGGCGGCGGGCAGCACAGCTCCGCTCACCTCGCTGTCTCGGAAACAACTCTTCCCTCTAACTTCTCCTTACAACAATTTACCGAAGTTGGTTTAAAAAAACTATCTGGCTGTGTTTTCATCTGACCAATCAGGGTCTCAATTTTAACCTTAAGCTTCACCTGCAAAAATTCTGTCTATCCAATGAGAAACGTTATACTTTTCGTGGTGGGGCAATGTTTTTAAAGTTTGCAACGTAACAGAGACGCGAAAAAGTCTCACGCTAAAACTTGCAGCTGGTGTGGTCCTTGTAGCGTTATCGTAAGATCTATACTGTTCTTCCGGAGGGCTCTATCTTTTAACATGGGCTGGGGGGTGGTCCTAACGTAACAGAGACGCGAAAAAGTCTCACGCTAAAACTTGCGGGTGGTGTAGCCCTTTTTGTGTTATCGTAAGATCTATACTGTTCTTCTGAAGGGTTCTAGCTTTTAACATTGGCTGGGGGGTGGTCTTGACGTAACAGAGACGCGAAAAAGTCTCACGCTAAAACCTGCGGGTGGTGTGGTCCTAGCAGTTAGCTGGCGACGTGGGTGTTTGTCCGTCCCTTATCGTAGGGCCTTCCAGCTTGACACGGTTCTGCTCTCGGCTTCTGTTCTCGTTTCTCCCCTCGGAACTGCGTCTGTCCCATGGTGGGAAGGTATGACATGCATTTAGGCATTCTTGTGTCAGTCTGTGGTATTCCATTTGCTCACTCGTTACTCGTATTACTTTGGTTAATTTAATGTCACGATTTATTCGGAGCTATGTGACATACTACTGGATTTGCTTATCATGTCAGGGTTTTCATGGAAGGTGTTGGATTTGCCTGACACCTTACAAACAATGAATCACAAACGTTTGAATAAAATTTGACCTAATTTATTAATGAAATTAAAACGACGAAAATGACTATTTTTAATAATCATTCATTATATAATAATATTCTTGGCAATAAAATTGGAAAGAAGGTACACCGGCAGGATTTAATATGTACTGCCAGAACAAGTGCGAAAATTATCGCGCAATCAGCTTAAGAGCTCATGCATTCAAATTGCTGACATGAATCACACACAGAAAAATCGAAAATAAAATCGAGGTTGTGTAAGATGACGATCAGTTTGGCTTTAGGGAAGGTAAAGGCACTAGAAAAGCAGTTCTGACGTTGCGGTGGGTAATGGAAGCAAAACTAAAAAAAAATCAAGACACGTTCCTACGATCTGTCGGCCTGGAAAAAGCGTTCGACAGTGTCTAATGGTGCAAGATGTTGGAAAGTCTGAAAAAATATGAGTAAGCTATAGGGAGAGACGGATAATATACAACATGTACAGCGAAGAGGGAATAATGAGAGTGGAAGATCAAGTACGAGGTGCTCGTATTAAAAAGGGTATAAGACAGGAATGTAATCTTTCGCCCCTTCACTTGAGTCTGTACATAGAAGAAGCAGTGACGGAAATAAAAGAAAGGTTCAGGAGCGGGATTAAATTCAAGTCGAAAGGATGTCAACGATAATATTTGCTGATGGCGTTGTTATCCTCAGTGAAAGTAAAGAAGAATTACACGATCTGTTGAATGGAGTGAACAGTCTAAGGAGTACAGAATATGGACTGAGAGTAAATCAAAGACGAAAGTAATGAGAAGCAGCAGAAATGAGAACAGCGAGAAACTTAACATCAGGTTTGATGGTCACGAAGCAAATGAAGTAAAGGAATTCTGCTACCTGGGCAGCAAAATAATCCATGCCAAACGGAGCAATGAGGCATTAAAGGCAGACTAGCACTGGCAAAAGGGGCATTCCTGACCAAGAGAAGTCTGCTAGTATCAAACATAGGCCTTAATTTGAGGAACAAATGTCTGAGAATGTGCATTTTGAAAGGTGGCTACACTGAGCCACAGCGCCAGAGATCGCTAGAGAGCATTGTTCCGCCGCCTCCACTGGCACAGTCATTATTGAGATGTGCTAGAGGTCAGTGCTTGTCCAGGACTCGTAGTAGTCAGTTCGTGTTCAGATGTGCTAGTAGGGAGTGCTTGCTGAGATGTGATACTGAAAAGTTCTTGTTGAGATGTGGTAATAGCGAGTCGGTGTGGAGATATATTGTAATGATTAGAGTGATTTTGGTCAATATATGAAGGTAACGAAACTTGATTTATTTTTCATTATTTCCATGTTTTAAATAATGCGTCATTACAGGTTCAGTCAACAAAGCATCTGGCTTGTGTTCTTGTATTAGAGTGTAATTCTGGTTTTCTTGAGTAATTATGGTATTTTTATTTTCTTTAATTAATTCAGTATAAATGATATTTAAAATTTCTTGTGTTATTGAAGAAGAACCGTGCCAGATGCGTACGTTGAGTCATACTTCCACACACAGAACAGTTACATTTGTGCTTTGGTTTCGTAGGTTTTTATAGTTGCTGGGGACTTAATTAATTAATTGTGTTAATGAAAATTTCCATTTCATTTTTTGTTATTGTTCTAAGCAGTCAGATTGCGTAATAATACTAGTCAGGGCCAACCGTTACGAGACTTCGTAATCGAACAGACAGCTACTAAAGCAAAAAAAATTAAAATTATTTGCATTCATATTTTTATTAAGCCCCCATGCACGTGGCGACCCTGCCAGGATCGTCCCTTGGAATCTTCTGATTGTAAAAATAGTAGACAGTAGCATTGTTGTAGCAATTTTTAGTTTAGTAATTATAGTCTGTTTTGCATGTGTAGATTTGGTAATTGTCATTCTTATAATGGTATTTTTTTTCAGAATTTAATTTTGTTGTCTTGTATACGCGTTTGATGACTTAGTGCAATTATTTCAATTGTTCGTTAATCGTGTTTGAGGGAAACATTTCGAGTGAATGGTATTGTAGGAGATAAAGAGTCATTGTGTGTAATTTCCGTACAGTGACGAGTTTTGTATGCTTTGTAAATGATTACGCGATCGATGAAAAAGGCAAAAAAAATGAATAGTGAGAATAACGAAATTGTTAACATGGCGAACTCGCCAACAGAGGAAAACAGTATGATGGATAATGAAGTGGAAAACAATGTAATAAGTCGGGAAAATAGTCCGGAACCATTTCAAAATTTTTCTCAATCAGGAAATTCACAGAATACGAGATTAACGATAGAAGATTCGGAAATAGTATCGAACACAGATAGCTTTACAGCTATGACGAAGGAAACTGGTTTTGCGGGAAATGTTAGGGGCGGAAGGAGTTTCGAATCAGTTACTATGGAGCAGTTGATGAGTGCTATATTAAAAATGGAAACACGGTTTGGATTTGAATTAAAAACAAATAGGGGAACAATGGAGCAGTTACGAGACTCACTTGGATCACAAATAGGAACAATTAAAACAGAGATAGGAACAATTAAAACTGAGATGGGAGCAATGGGAACACGGTTAGACTCACAAGGATCTGAATTAAAAACAGAGATAGGAACAATCAAAACTGAGATGGGAACAATGGAAACACGGTTAGATTCACGAATAGGGACATGTTTCAAAAACATGAAAGATGAATTAAAGAAAGAAATCAGAGAAGAAGTACAACCGATTTTGAATTCTCACAATAATAGATTAATTGCAGTAGAGATTAGACAAAGGGAACAGGATAGAGAACGGGAAGAAAAAGATCGCGTGATAGTACAAAATTTTTCAGAGTTAAATTTACAACGTGCACACGATAAGGAAGAAATAATTGAAAGAATCGAGGAATCCGTACCAAATGACAGAATAAATAACTTAACGCAACAGTGTGAACAGTTAACTACTAAATGTGAGAACACCGAAACCAGAGTCGTGACATTTACGGAAGACGCAAATAAACAGAAAGAACAATTAAGTGACTTATCGGAAAGAGTTGAGGAGATCTCAGATAAATTGACAAGTGTTAGTTTAGCAGAGGGCTTTGAAGAAAATAATTTGTTTCATTTACGGGATGCAACAAGAGAGCGACAGACGCGCGAACTTGACAATAATCAACACTGGGACTGGGACAGACGCGGTAGGTCTTTGTCGCCACGAGGCGAAAACTTTGACTATAAACACTTTTTGACTGTTCGGAAATTTAAGATCTTCCGCAATTCTAAGAATGACATACATCCATGTGCATGGTTAGATCAATTTACGTACGCACTTCCGCCAAATTTGCCACTAAGTCATAAACTGAAATTTATGTGCAGCTATTAAAGTCCTCAGGGGATTCACTACACTAAGTGAATATGTGCAGTAGCGATCACAGGGCCCCGAGCTGTAGTGGTGCTATTTCCCTTTTAGTTTTCTGCACCGCTGCCTACTCTTTCACTATACTTTGCATCTATAAAAACAACTCTTCTACTATCAATCTATCTAGACAGTAGGTAAAGAATAACCAAATTTGACGATTTTACCCAAAAGTGACTTTGGAAATTACCGTTTGGACTTACTATATTTTCTGCAGCATTCATTCGTAGTTTAAATGAAATTTTACCTGTTTATCTTCGTGACAATATTACTTCATATGTTGACGATATTCTTATTGCTAAACGTTCTTGGAGTGAGCACTTTGGATTCTTTATTACGTATTTTTGCACGAGTTGGCATTACAGAAAACTTGGAAAAATCTGAATTTGGTCGTTCTCAGGTGAAATTTCTCGGTTATATTATTTCTACAGATGGTATTCTTCCTGATCCAGAGAAACTAGACGCTATTCGTAATTATGCTGTTCCTTCTACAAAACGTGATGTTCGTAGTTTCCTTGGTGTCTGTAATTTTCTTAGACGCTTTGTTAGATTGGATGATTTGGCCACACCTCGTTTACACATTTCAGTTATGCACATTTTGGTCCCAGAAAATGCTTTCATAAATTACGAGAAAATTGCTACTTCAGTAATATGGAAAAACGTATTCGATCTGTTCTTGCCAAATGCAAATTATGTCAAAAGGCTAAGCCGCCAACAATTTCTCACAGAGCACCGTTGTTTCCTATCATTCCAGCGAAATTAAAGGAGATGGCTGCAGTCGATTTGTTCGGTCCAGTGGTTCGTTCTACTAATGGTTTTGCGTACATTTTCGTAGCAGTGGAACTGACATCAAAATATGTGTGTTTTACACCGTTACGCAAAGCAACAGCTCGTTCAGTATCTAACGCTTTCATCAAACATTTTCTTAAAGAAGTTGGTCATGTTGATAAGGTTATATCAGATAATGGATCACAGTTTCGCTCTAAAATTTGGCTTCGTACTCTACGGCGTCGGAAGATTAAACCAATTTTCATTTCACTTTTTCACCCTCAATCTAATGCTTCAGAGAGATGGATGAAGGAAATCAATAAATTGTGCCGTCTTTATTGTCATCAGAATCACAGAACTTGGGATCAGTATCTTCATATTTTTCAAAACATTCTGAATGAACTTCCTAATGACTCAACTTCTTTACCGCCTCTATTGATATTAAAAAATAAAGTACCAACAAATCGCATTTCTGAAATCGTTCCTTTTCCGCCTTCACGGAAACTGCGGCATTCTGAAGTTGTCAACCTGGCTCTACAAAATATTGCATCGGCGGCTGCTAGAAGAGAGAAATCAGCTAAGCGTCCTGGTCGTTTAAAAATCTTGTCAGTTGGCCAGAAGGTGTTAATTAAGTCCCACCGTTTATCTCATAAAGGAAAAGGCTTATGTCGCAAATTTTTTCTGCTTTATAACGGTCCGTATAGAGTTCGCAAAATTATTCATGATAACACTGTTGAAGTAGAAACTCTTAAATCTCGGCGCTCTAAGGGAATACATCATATATCGAACGTAAAAATTTTTGTAGAATGACATACTTTAGAGAAACTAACAGCTACGTAAACATGCGGAGAATGCAAGAGTACCGCGCTGTGTTTTGTCGGCGGCACATACTCAAAGCAACAGTCAGTCTGCGCGCCGCACAAGGCAGTCGTTGACCGCAAACAATCACTTCCTACGTCACGCGCCTACAGCTGATCGAGCGCTCAGTGCGAATGCACTGACAGACGTAAATAAATACACAGTTTAATTTCTCCGAATAAATTCTGTATAAAGCTATAAGGACTTGATAAATTATGTTATTAACGTTCAGTATTTTTCAGGATACGGTTGTATAAAGTATTTAAGACCTTCAGGTAAATTCTGTGCGTGTCCGACGTTAAGACGACTTGCTTTGGAGAAAATTTTCAGGAAGAAGGTCATTTCGAAGAAGAAAGTAATAAACAAAAAAAGGTAACGGTTAATTGAGTTTATTTTTCAGGTAACATAATTCCACTTAGGTACGTACTTCAGACGTAATTTGCTGCTTGCGATTACGTGATTCATACTTTGTGCTAATTTCATGTTCTATGAATTTACTAGTGAAGCGACGTGCTTACGCATATTAACTGATTTTGACAATGATTAATTAATGAACAGGGTTGTTATTTGTATATATTATGCATCGCTTGGCTGCTATGCTTTTTCACTGATGTCATATTTTTCTATTATGTGCCTGCTGTGCTTATTTATTTAAATTATAATTGTCACCTGATTAATTGTGCTGATGTGGTTAGATATGTAAGTTATACTTTGTGATTTATCTGCTTGCGCCTTCATGTTTACTTATTAAGATTACATATAAACATTTATTTGCTTATGCTGATATGATGCTAATGACCTGTTTATTATGATAGATAACATATTTGCTGCCTTGCTTATGGATTGCATATTTACACATTTCTGTTTTGTTGTCATAACTACTCTTCAATTTAGTATATAGAAATGCTGATATACTGTGTACAAACATAGAGACTAGGTTACACTATGGTATTAATTGTAGATTGTTCGCTTGGCAGAGCCTTGTTATAGGGATTGTGCTGCATCCACTTGTTGACATTCTGTTCTCTACTGGTATATTTACTCCCTATTGCATGTTTTGCTTACGCTCAGTGCCTTATATTTTTAAGATAAGAAAATGAACTGATATAATTCGACGAACGACATTAGTACAAGAAAGTCATAGAAGTCACATGAGCTGAGGTTTTATGGAAGCTGTATAAATTTATGCTAATAGGAAGGAAGCTAACGACATGACAGACCAAAACTAGGTTTAGACCATTGACAGTATTACACTGCATTTTGGTGAGCAATTGAAATAGGAAGTGACACTTGACACAAAAAATACTCCACATGTTTGCTTCTGCTATGATTCTTGAAGTGGTGTACACACTGTGAAACATTATGATCATTCACACTCCGTAATCGTACTTAATCACTGAGAGTTATTCGAACTAAAGTCTGTTAGAGGTCATGTATGCATTTCTTTTATTTAATGATGGACAAGGAACCAAAATGTATCTTATAATTTATAATGAGTAGAAAATTTGGGTCAGATGGATTACACAGAGGTTGTGTGTGGACACTGTGTCTTCGGATTGTATGGGATGATGAATTGAAGTTGCACTAGGATTTTGTCTGTACTTGTTCGAGGAGACTGACTAGAGGAAAGAGTTGTTATGGAAGTGAAATGATATTGGTGCTGAGGTTTATATGTATCGACGTATTATTGAGGTATTGAGATTAGGTGAAGTAGATGATTATTGGAGTTTTCGTGGACAAAAGGTAAGATAAATGATATTGATGATCGACGTATTGAAAAGGTATTAGTGAAGTATTGAGATTAAGTTGATGATTATTGGAGTTTTGGTGGATAAGAGGTAAAGTAAATGAGGAGCATATTTTTTTTTGTTGGTCCATATGGAACAAGGAGGATAAAGATGGCAGACTAGAACACTCAAGTAGAAGGAAGATTGTCTACACACACACTTTGTCAAATCACTAAGCAGTATACACTTTTTTTTGAAGAGAGGAAGTATTTGCATATCTTGGCTCTCTGACAGTTGTTCAGCAACAGTACAATTTGATCTGGCTTGGCAAACATTGGTCTTGACATGATGACTATGACGTTGACTAACTATTATTGACTGTTATACATTGCTGCCACTACTACTTGATACACATAATGAACATAAAATTTCGACAGAATTGCATTTACACAGTTAACACTATTCAATTACACAGTAGCACTAATGTGGATGAAAGATGAGTGAGTGTGTTTTGTGTGTTTTCCTTTTATAATCCCAGAGAAGTGATCCCAACCTATCTCCTAAATATTATTTCACTTGTTTGTTGTGGCTTGCACTGACACCCATAAATATTATAGGTTAACTGTTATTGTGTACTGTAATAGTTAATGTGACAATTACCTGATATCATTTGTGTGTTTATTATGATTTGTATGTTTAGTGTAAGAGCATTGATAATAATTTGTTAAAGAAATTGTATGTGCATTCAAACTATTGTTCATGACTGAACTGTCTCAGTAGTTATGGTGAATAGTATGGACTGTTACTTGCACTTTTTCTACATGATTGGTGCCACAAGGACATGTTTAATTTCTGCTGATGAACTGTGTGATCAGTGATTGTAAAAAATTATGGACTGTTACTTGTACCTTTTCTACATGATTGGTGCCACTAGGACATGTTTAATTTCTGCTTATAAACTCTGATGAACAGTGTGATCAGTGCTAGTGAATTTTATGGAACTGCTTCTGCTGAGAAATGTGACTTGTTGCTGTGTGCACCTGATCAACATTGCTGGTGCCACTACTGGACTGCTTCTACTGAAATGGTGTTACTTGTTGCTGTCTGCACCTGCTCAACATTGCTGGGTGCCACTGATGGATTGCTTCCACTGAAATGAAGTCACCTGTTGCTGTGTGCACCTGATCAACATTGCTGGTGCCACTAATGGACTGCTTCTACTGAAATGGTGTTACTTGTTGGTGTCTGCACCTACTCAACATTGCTGGGTGCCACTGATGGATTGCTTCTACTGAAATGAAGTCACCTGTTGCTGTGTGCACCTGATCAACATTTCTGGTGCCACTAATGGACTGCTTCTACTGAAATGGTGTTACTTGTTGGTGTCTGCACCTGCTCAACATTGCGGGTGCCACTGATGGACTGCTTCTATTGAAAAAATATTACTTATTGGTATTTGGACCTGTTGACCATTGCTGGGTGCTACTGCTGGAACTGTCAACTGCTTATTCTTGGGCTATGGAAAGCGTTTATGTGAATATTTGTATAAACTGATTTTTTGTGTATTACTGTTTGTGGAAAGTTATGAGACTCTTACCTGCACATATTCGTCATTGCTGACGCTATTGATTGAACTGTTTAACCACATAATACTTGTATAAACTGTTATGTAAAGTCACATGTATGAAAGAATTTGTATTGCTTACTGTATTCTATATAATAGGTTATTGAAAGGTCAGTGCAAAGCCAAAATTTTATCTAGTTATATGATATTTACGTATTAATATTATCTTTTATTTTTGTCTATATTTTTTTGACGAATTTGGTGGTATTTTCACCACCAATGCTGGCAAAAATACCATCAAATTCTAGCCATGGAGGAAGGGCATATGAAAGGTGGCTACACTGAGCCACAGCGCCAGAGATCGCTAGAGAGCATTGTTCCGCCGCCTCCACTGGCACAGTCATTATTGAGATGTGCTAGAGGTCAGTGCTTGTCCAGGACTCGTAGTAGTCAGTTCGTGTTCAGATGTGCTAGCAGGGAGTGCTTGCTGAGATGTGATACTGAAAAGTTCTTGTTGAGATGTGGTAATAGCGAGTCGGTGTGGAGATATATTGTAATGATTAGAGTGATTTTGGTCAATATATGAAGGTAACGAAACTTGATTTATTTTTCATTATTTCCATGTTTTAAATAATGCGTCATTACAGGTTCAGTCAACAAAGCATCTGGCTTGTGTTCTTGTATTAGAGTGTAATTCTGGTTTTCTTGAGTAATTATGGTATTTTTATTTTCTTTAATTAATTCAGTATAAATGATATTTAAAATTTCTTGTGTTATTGAAGAAGAACCGTGCCAGATGCGTACGTTGAGTCATACTTCCACACACAGAACAGTTACACTTGTGCTTTGGTTTCGTAGGTTTTTATAGTTGCTGGGGACTTAATTAATTAATTGTGTTAATGAAAATTTCCATTTCATTTTTTGTTATTGTTCTAAGCAGTCAGATTGCGTAATAATACTAGTCAGGGCCAACCGTTACGAGACTTCGTAATCGAACAGACAGCTACTAAAGCAAAAAAAATTAAAATTATTTGCATTCATATTTTTATTAAGCCCCCATGCAATTTGGATCACAGCATTGTATGGTAGTGGAATATGGGCTGTGGGAAAACCGTAACACAAGAGAATCGAAGCATTTGAGATGTGGTGCTGATGTTGAGAATTAGGTGGACTGATAAAGTAAGTAATGAGGAGGTACTGCGCAAAATCAGTGAGGTAAGGAATATGTGGAGAACACTGACAAGAAGAAGGGACGGGATGGTAAGACATCTGTTAAGACATCAGGGAATAATTTCCATGGTATTAGAGGGAGCTGTAGAGGGTACAACCTGTAGAGGAAAATAGAGATTGGAATAAACCCAGCAAATAATTGAGGACGTGTGTTGGAAGTGCTACTCTGAGATGAAGAGGTTGGCAGAGGAGAGAAATTCGTGGCGGGCTGCATCAAACCAGTCAGAAGACTGATGTCTGAAAGAAAAAAAAACTGCCAGCATGGCGGCCAGAAACCTAACCACTGCACTGCTGCCACATGATCCAAATATGTCTAACGTTACACGTATAGGAGGTAATTACAAAACTTCAATGTCGGTTTTCTCAGAAATTTGCGGCTATCAGACAAAAAGCCACTAACCAGGTGCTCAGTACAGGTCCCTGTGCGACATATCTAAGTCTAATCAAAATCTATAATTAACAGGTCTGGTGATCCTTTCGTGAGCTATGTATTGGTACCTGTTAACAGACAGAAGAATAACTAACCTAGCTATTGTTTTGAGTGTTAAAATATTGTTCAGGTTAAAGAAATATTTCAGTTTGTCAGTTTTGTTGAGCCAGCTAGTGGCTGATGTTAGTTAACGAGGTAATTGTCACATTATCATTGCCTTTTTTATAAAAGCTATTATAATATTTTCCTTTGAGTATTCAAATTTAAATGATGTAAGTATTGCCTTACTGTATGTGTTCTTCTAATCAGTGAGAGATTGTTTTAATTCCAAAAAAGATTTTTAAGGTTGGCCGTTATGCAGAGGCAGCAAGGGAAAGACGTTAGTTAACAAAACAATTATTAATTTATTGATCATGTTTCTTGAAACTGAAAGAAAATTTTCCTTTTGGCTGCAACTTAGAATGTTTTCAAGTTTGTTATAATTACACGTGTTTGTTAAATTAAATTTTAATCTTCAAAATAAATTGGTCAAACTGTAGTTGTATGTTTTCACCTCAGTCGACCTGCAACATCGAGGAACAGATCCAGTAGTGTCATGAAATTGGTAGGAGAGTGGCTTAGGTTCAGGAAAATACAACTAAAGTAAGTTATGAATTAGATTAGCTTTTCAGAGTATATCGCCACCTCGTTTGACCCAGAGTGCATATGTAGACAGTGAAGGACCCAGATTATTGCAGAAGACAATAGTTATACAATGAGTTACAGAAGAGAGGAATAGAACCACAGGGAGACGCAGCGGAATTGATTGAATATGTAGTGCATGGTGGTACAGAAGGCAACCAATCGAAAAGAGGTAAGCTTGGCCACTGCTTCTTTTGTGCCATTCTGAAAGTGACGTCGGAAATTGCGAAAGGGAGTGACAATTCTTTTCCTACAGACAATCAAATTAGAAGACTACAGGCTAGATGTGCTCATTATATAGAACGGTTAGAGGAGTTGGAGGGTGTGAATCAAGGGGGGGGGGGGGGGGGAGAACGTATAAAAGGATGTAAAAAAAATGTGGGTGGCTGGTTTCGTAGCATGGGCAGAATTATAAGTGAGCCTATGAGTGGGGACATGAGGAGAGATGTCACCTGGCGGAGAATATGATTTCAGAAAAATTGTTCATGACTTTTTCTAATCCTTTGCAAGGCGTTCTGACGGAATACTTTCCATTCCATTGGAAAACTTATTCAGTTTTTCCAACAGAAAGTCCATATTGTGGGCATTAAAGATCTCGAGATATTAAAGTTAGTAGCTGCTAAAGCAAAAGGAGGTTTGTTGTAATGTGTTTTAAGTAATACAAGAAGGGAGTACAATAAATCATTTTAGTGTAGGAATATGTCAAATTTATCCACCTCAGACATTGCTCATCTATAACGAATATGGGAGAGAAAAAAGCTTCTCAGGAGTCTAGGACTAACAATGTGGATAAAGTCCGAGAAAGTACATTAGCGTTGTGTTTATCATATTACGAAAAACAAATCGTCCGACATATCTTCCACAGTATTTTGTAAAATCCCTGAGACCTGGGCACATTTAGATGAGCTGGTGCGAAAGGTGCAAGCGATGGAATATGAAGATTTTAGAAGGGTAAAGGGGATCGACAAAATGAAGAATCTGGGGGGAATCGGATTAGGAACTGTTTCAGTTGTGGCAACAGAGGTCAACAGTATAGAAGTTGACCCACTAGAGGTCAGACATTGAACTCTAGTCTCAGTAGAAAGGCGAGAAAGCAATATCTTCTTTCAGATTGTGACGAACAGTGTCATGTACGGACGAATTGCCTGAAGAAGGGTGTGGATCAGGAGATTTGACAATTACTGCCACGAAAAGAGGTGAAGGAGAGGCAATTGTTGCCGTAAGGACTGGTGAGATAATGAAGTACCTTTTGTTTGTTGCACTGAACCACTCCAGGCATTGCTCGAATTAGGAAGTGCTAGCTTGGCCATGTATTATAATTGTTTCTGCACCAATAAAGCTAATTGTAAATGGTATAGGTCGAAACAAAAATCGGCACGGTATAAAGTAGTTAATCAATCGAGTATCAGGGTGAAAGGAGAGGTATCGGTAAAGATTGGTATAGAAGGATTTATCTGCAACGTTAGTGTTCGTGTCATGAAGGCAGTGACTTCTGTTTTGGGAACCACTGGTACTGACTGGAGAGAGTGTAAGTTTTCGTTTGGATGCAGGCCACAAGAGAATTTTTCGTTTTGCAGCCATAAGGAGCTGGGAGAGGCTGTGGTTGCTAGTGGTAGCCGGTCGGTGTGGCTGAGCGGTTCTAGGCGTTTCAGTCCGGAACCGCGCTGCTGCTACGGTCGCAGGTTCGAGTCCTGCCTCGGGCATGGATGTGTGTGATGTCCTTAGGTTAGTTAGGTTTAAGTAGTTCTGTCTATGGGACTGATGACCTCAGATGTTAAGTCCCATAGTGCTTAGAGCCATTTGAACCATTTTTGCTAGTGGTAAACAAGTAGTTCTGGGGGAAGAAGGAAAAGAAGAAAAGATGCTAGAAGGAAAATCGGGTATTTAGATACAGAAACTCAGAAGGATATAAAACTGTTGTGTTCTGAGTTTTTGGGTGTGTTGACCCCGAAGTTAGAGCTTAGTGAAATATAATACTGAACTGACTGATAACACCCCAGTAAAAAGACATTCCACTACCTATAGATAATCCCCCAGCAGAATGAAGGAGCTAAAGCTTGATTGACAGCGCGTTTTACAAAGGGATCATTCATCCTTCAAAATCTCCTTATGCATCATCCATATTCTTGGTACCCAAACTGAATGGGAACATAAACTAATCACTCATTATTGGGAACTGAATAAGAAGATTACTTTACGTTCAGTACCTCTACCGGACCTACATTCTAACTTTGGGTGGTTTCATGGAGCAAGGACATTTGTCACATCAGACCTGAATCAGGCCTACAATCATTCCTTTTGCTGTGGCGCTAAAACGGTTACTGCTTTCGTCACTAAGTGGTACATTTTTTTAATTGGGTGTACTACCGATGGATAGTATATTTTCTGATTTATGTATCACTGTCTTGGCGACTTAGTAATTTACAGTCGTTCATATATTTAGCATTTGCATGAAGTCTTCAAGAGACTGAGAAGAGACAGACTAATCATCAGCCCGCAACATGAAATTTGAGTGTTCCTTGATGAGATTCTTTGGGGCACATTGTTGTGGTGGAGGGTATAACCATATATCTGGATGGTATTCAAGCACTTAGTCGGTCTCCAACCCCCAAAAATGTGAAGGTAGTAGCAAGTTTCATTGCCATGATCTATTTATTTTCAATCGTAAAGATGGCTAGTAAGGCTGGATGTTTTGTAGAGTCATTAGAGGAAAGTGTTGGTAAACAAAACGGTTGTTAATTTAGGGATGATATTTATTAAAACTAAAAGAAATTTTCCTTTTGCGATTTAACTTCAAAAGTTTTGTAGTTTCCTGTAATTTCTGAAATTGCTAATAAAATAGTCTAGATCACAAGGCATATTTATTTAAAGTGACCAGTCTCGATCATCACATGATTATCTTCAGATTAATTTCAAATATTACATTGCGATCGCTGATTGTCTCCAACAATGCTTTCAAAAATAATTTGTTGTAATTGTATGTACAGGGTGTTTCAAAAATGACCGGTATATTTGAAACGGCAATAAAAACTAAACGAGCAGCGATAGAAATACACCGTTTGTTGCAATATGCTTGGGACAACAGTACATTTTCAGGCGGACAAACTTTCGAAATTACAGTGGTTACAATTTTCAACAACAGATGGCGCTGCAAGTGATGTGAAAGATATAGAAGACAACGCAGTCTGTGGGTGCGCCATTCTGTACTTCGTCTTTCTGCTATAAGCGTGTGCTGTTCACAACGTGCAAGTGTGCTGTAGACAACATGGTTTATTCCTTAGAACAGAGGATTTTTCTGGTGTTGGAATTCCACCGCCTAGAACACAGTGTTGTTGCAACAAGACGAAGTTTTCAACGGAGGTTTAATGTAACCAAAGGACCGAAAAGCGATACAATAAAGGATCTGTTTGCAAAATTTCAACAGACTGGGAACGTGACGGATGAACGTGCTGGAAAGGTAGGGCGACCGCGTACGGCAACCACAGAGGGCAACGCGCAGCTAGTGCAGCAGGTGATCCAACAGCGGCCTCGGGTTTCCGTTCGCCGTTTTGCAGCTGCGGTCCAAATGACGCCAACGTCCACGTATAGTCTCATGCGCCAGAGTTTACACCTCTATCCATACAAAATTCAAACGCGGCAACCCATCAGCGCCGCTACCATTGCTGCACGAGAGACATTCGCTAACCATATAGTGCACAGGATTGATGACGGCGATATGCATGTGGGCAGCATTTGGTTTACTGACGAAGCTTATTTTTACCTGGACGGCTTCGTCAATAAACAGAACTGGCGCATATGGGGAACCGAAAAGCCCCATGTTGCAGTCCCATCGTCCCTGCATCCTCAAAAAGTACTGGTCTGGGCCGCCATTTCTTCCAAAGGAATCATTGGCCCATTTTTCAGATCCGAAACGATTACTGCATCACGCTATCTGGACATTCTTCGTGAATTTGTGGCGGTACAAACTGCCTTAGACGACACTGCGAACACCTCGTGGTTTATGCAAGATGGTGCCCGGTCACATCGCACGGCCGACGTCTTTAATTTCCTGAATGAATATTTCGATGATCGTGTGATTGCTTTGGGCTATCCGAAACATACAGGAGGCGGCGTGGATTGGCCTCCCTATTCGCCAGACATGAACCCCTGTGACTTCTTTCTGTGGGGACACTTGAAAGACCAGGTGTACCGCCAGAATCCAGAAACAATTGAACAGCTGAAGCAGTACATCTCACCTGCATGTGAAGCCATTCCGCAGGACACGTTGTCAAAGGTTTCGGGTAATTTCATTCAGAGACTACGCCATATTATTGCTACGCCTGGTGGATATGTGGAAAATATCGTACTATAGAGTTTCCCAGACCGCAGCGCCATCTGTTGTTGACAATTGTAACTACTGTAATTTCGAAAGTTTGTCTGCCTGAAATTGTACTGTTGTCCCAAGCATATTGCAACAAACGGTGTATTTCTTAGGTGCTCGTTTAGTTTTTATTACCGTTTCAAATATACCGGTCATTTTTGAAACACCCTGTATTTGCTGAATTAAATTATAACGCTAAAAGTACAATGGTTGAACTTAAGTTGTACGTTTTCCGCCCCAATCATCCCACACATCAGGGAGGTCCTGTAGTACTCCAATATACTCGCAACGAATAAGTCAGTTGAGACAAGGAAGTCGTTCTTGTGAAAGAGGCCTAACGCATTAGAGATGTAGATCATAGCAGAGAATTTGTAGCTATTGTCAAACAAGCAAACAGTGATTTTCCAAAGGCAGTTAGTGTGTCCGTAATGAAGAGTACTATCGCTGTTCTTCCCTTAAAAATGATCAAAATGTGGAACAGGCACTGTAGCGTGTTGTGGAAAACCGTTTCTTTTCGACTAAAATTTTCAGGAAGTATATCCCGCAGTTATCTCGAGCCTGTAAACTGTAACGGATCACGCACAACTAGAGAAGCACTTTGCTTGGCATAGATGGTATGGTAATTCGCTGGTCTCTCAGTCACCGCGACTCTGCAGCGTTAACCCTAGATGTTTGTTCATCCATCTTACAGTAGCAACCTTGTGCCAAACAATTAAAAATAATGGAACCCGAAGTTCCGTCCTGCATACACCGTAAGTTGACTTCCAGCGTACAGATTTGGGTTTGTACCTTGTTCAACAGCTATTTGTCACCGTGTCATGATTTCAAGACAAACTTTTTGTTCCATTGAAAATCATGTTTGTTTCTGCTAAAAAATCTTGTTATTAAATAATGAAATAGCATCGGAGAACGAATGTCAAATTACACGTTCGTTAGTGGATGTGATTTCTTAACATATTATTCATGTCATTCATATTTATTTGTAATAGAATCTTAGAACATATGTCGTGTTCCAACATTATAAAATTTCTCGTAGAACACGATCTATTGCCACAGAACCAGCACGGATTCAGGAAACATAGGTCTTTTCCAAGAAGACTGCTTCTTTATTCACAAGAAACAAAGTGAGTTATCGACAGGGGATCTCAAGTTGTTTCCATGTTTTTAGAGTTCCAGAAGTCTTTTGATCGCTTTCCTAGGTACGCAGCTTCTAATTAACCATTATGCCTACGGAGTAACGTCTCAGCAGAGCGACTGGATTCGTAATTTCCTGTCAGAAAAATTGACGGTTAATCATCTACTGGAACCAAAGTGGTATCTGCGGTTTCCTAAAGAAGTGTTTATAGGGTAGTAAAGTCATGAGAAAATCAAAACGAATTACTAAATGATTAAGACAAGATATCTAAACAGGTGCAAAAAGTGCCAGTTAAAAGTCTGATGTTCTCCGCGTGAGTAGTAAAAAACCTGCGTTATATTTCGAATACATGATTAGTAACACAAATTTAAAGTCCGTTGACTCAACTACGAGGGTCGTATTTAAAAAGCCATTAATGTACATAGACAAAAGTCTTTGTTAGTGCTTCACATTTGATGTTTATTCTGTGCGCCGGTGACGTTTCGAACCGTTCTGACATATGGCAGATCCGTAGTACAGCGTCAAAATGGTGTCAACATACGACACACGTTACACGCAGCGTGCTGTTCTTGAATTCTTATGTGTAGAGAAATAAACCGTGGTGAACATCCATAAACGTTTGTGTGCAGTGTATGGCGATGCTGCAGTTGATAGGAGTACAGCTGGGCTGTGGGTAAAGGAAGTTACAGCCTCAGGAAATGCAGAAGCCGGGAACACATCGCCAAATTTGATTGGACATCATTGCTTCATCCATCATACAGTCCAGACCTAGCATCCTCGGACTTCCATCTCTTTGGGCCGCTTGAAGATTTTCTAATGGGAACACACTTTGAAGACGACGAGAGTGTCAATCATGCAGTGAAAACATGGCTACGCCTACAGGACAAGAGCTTTTAGCAGCAGGGAATACACACTCTTCCACAATGTTGGCGTACGGCCATAGATCGTGATGGAGAATACGTAGAAAAGTAGGGCATGGACGAGACATGTTGATATATATTGTCACCAAATTATGATAAACAATAAACATGTTCTGAGAAAAAATTGTGGGGCATTACTTATTGAACGACCCTCGCAAATATCTAGGGATTACCACAAATTAAATTCGAAGTATCACACAGAAAACGTTGTGAACTATAGACAGCGTTTTATTGGTTGGGTACTTAGAAGAGGCATCAAATCTGCTACAGAAACTGCATGCAATACATATGTCCGTCCTCTTCTGGAGTGCGTAGTCCGGAATTCTTACCAGATAGGATTCACGAAGGACATCTAAAATATTCTAAGGCCAGCTCGTTTTGTATTGTCGCGGTTAGGCCTTTTCACGAAATTTCACGCGAAAACTTTCTCCTCCGAATGCTAAAACATTTTGTTCACTCCCGTCTACCCAGGGAGAAATGATCGTCGTAGTAAAATAAGAGAAAACAGAGCTCAAAAGGAAAGATTTAGGAGTTCATTTTCCCCATGTGCCATTCAAGAGGGGAACAGTCGAGAAACAGGCAGAAAGTGGTTCTATCACGCATCTGCTAACCACTTACGTGTGAACTAGAGAGTAGTCATGTAACTGTAGACGTATATTGACATGGATGTAGGTGTAATAATTTCTCTTGTGCAGAATCTATGCATTTGAGCTATCGTAATTAACGATATTGACCATCGGTTTCGGAGAGTGTAACGTCGGTGCTACTCGGTACGTTATATACAAAAAACTTACACATATATTTTATATATTTTTATTTTTAATTTATCAGCATGAATTTTTCTTTTGTTAGTGCATGGTTCTTTCTCTCAAGGATATTGTCTTTTCTTATCACTTTTATTTACATGCATAAGTAAATATGAAACAGGTTCTTGAAGGGCCGCTGTTATTCATGTACCAACTGTAGATTTTGAACGTGATGACTAAAATATAGTTGCCGTTAACTGAATTTAATGTAAATTTGTTAATTTCTGTTTATTGATTGCAAAGCAAGGCTCGAGAGAATTTCGATTGTTGCCGTGGAGCGGCCAAGATAAAGCTTACTGAACTCATGGAATCTGTATAATTTAAAAAATGAACTTTAACGTAAATCAATTATCTGTTGCAATTTAAAAAGGTTCTTACAACGAAATCTCTCGCATTTACAGTTACTGTTAACACTGAAAAATAAATTAATACTTCGGCACGTAATGGCCGACCAGAGGCTGCATCGGAAGATGAGCTTCTCGCAGCGCAAATTACTGAAAAAATGCTTATTAAAAATAATCAGTCACTGCGAGCATTTGAGGTGACAACTATTAGAAGGAAATTCATTTTTTGATAACAATAATAAGTTTCTTATGAATAATACAGAATAACTTGCATAAAATATGTGTAGCCGCTCAATGGCTGCCTTCCGTATAGCGAAACAAAACAGTGTGTGTACCATAAAATACGTCCTTCCTCCTCGGCCGTACAATCGCGTCTCTTTCGATCCTTTTTTTATTTTCATAGACATTAAATAAAGATGCTACTCTTAAATTATCGCTGCATATCAGTTGTTTCAAGAACATTAACTGTATCTTTTACACTAATTATATGCATAAAATACTTTAACTGCGGTTTACAACCGATAAAAAGTCAATATTTATGTGACGTGCCGTAACAGCCTTTTCACGAAATTTCTCCTCCGAATGCTAAAAAATTTTTTTCACTCTCATCTACACAGGGAGAAATGATCGTCGTAATAAAATAAGAGAAAACAGATCTCAAAAGGAAAGATTTAGGAGTTCATTTTCCCATTCAAGAGGGGGACAGTCGAGGAACAGGCAGAAAGTGGTTCTATCACGCATCTGCTAACCACTTACGTGTGAACTACATCTACATCTACATCTACATTTATACTCCGAAAGCCACCCAACGGTGTGTGGCGGAGGGCACTTTACGTGCCACTGTCATTACCTCCCTTTCCTGTTCCGGTCGCGTATGGTTCGCGGGAAGAACGACTGCCGGAAACCCTCCGTGCGCGCTCGAATCTCTCTGATTTTACTTTCGTGATCTCCTCGGGAGGTATAAGTAGGGGGAAGCAATATATTCGATACCTCATCCAGAAACGCACCCTCTCGAAACCTGGCGAGCAAGCTACACCGCGATGCAGAGCGCCTTTCTTGCAGAGTCTGCCATTTGAGTTTGCTAAACATATCCGAAACGCTATCACGCTTACCAAATAACCCTGTGACGAAACGCGCCACTCTTCCCCGGATCTTCTCTATCTCCTCCGTCAACCCGACCTGGCACGGAACCCACACTGATGAGCAATACTCAAGTATAGGTCGAACAAGTGTTTTGTAAGCCACCTCCTTCGTTGATGGACTACATTTTCTAAGGACTCTCCCAATGAATCTCAACCTGGTACCCGCCTTACCAACAATTAATTTTATATGATCATTCCACTTCAAATCGTTTCGCACGCATATTCCCAGATATTTTACAGAAGTAACTGCTACCAGTGTTTGTTCCGCTATCATATAATCATACAATAAAGGATCCTTCTTTCTATGCATTCGCAATACATTACATTTGTCTATGTTAAGGGTCAGTTGCCACTCCCTGCACCAAGTGCCTATCCGCTGCAGATCTTCCTGCATTTCGCTGCAATTTTCTAATGCTGCAACTTCTCTGTATATTACAGCATCATCCGCGAAAAGCCGCATGGAATTTCTGACACTGTCTACTAGGTCATTTATATATATATATATATATATATATATATATATATATATATATATATATATATATATATATTGTGAAAAGTAATGGTCCCATAACACTCCCCTGTAGCACGCCAGATGTTACCGTAACGTCTGTAGACTAGAGAGTAGTCATGTAACTGTAGACGTAGATTGACATGGATGTAGGTGTAATAATTTTTTCTTGTGCAGAATCTATGCATTTGAGCTATCGTAATTAACGAGACTGACCATCGGCTTCGGAGAGTTACGCAGCACGGAGGTTCTGTTCGTGTTCTCTCGGCTCTCTCTGACTCATCCCTAGTCCGATCCGGCGCGCGCCTTCCTGGTTTAGTCAAGGCTGCCGGATGATGGTGCCGGCCGACCGGGTCAAGTATCAGCGAGGTGCGGTGTGGTATTACACGCCGGCCCCCAGACGTCGCTCTCATTGCCAGAGCAAACAAATGGCGTGTCATTTGGGCAGTTTCCGCTTAGCTCGATCCGCTGCTCACGACTTCCACGAAACGTACCAGTTCGCCTCCTCTCGGCATCAGAACCGGTTCCCACATAAACACGCGGATGTCGGCTACGACACGCAGCTCGAAGGAGCCCAGTTCAGACGGCACGTGAGGACGACGATCGGTGTTGTGTAACGCGGTGCGCCTCGCTGTGACACATACACAGAATGCATCTGATCAAAGAGGCACCAATCATTCACTGAAGTTAAAATCTTCGGGGTTATTAGGCCGCGTCATGTTTCTTCTAAAAAGTTCGACGTTTCGACCCATCTGCTGGGATCTTCCTCAGGATCTTTTGGTGTCCACTACTGCTAGAACTAACGTCCCTTCTTCTGCATTAGCCTATGACTAAGGCCCACCAATGGTAGCCATATGAATTTTAACCAATGCTATCTCTACTCCAGCACGAACGCCAGAAAACTCCCCTTTATAAGTGGACGCGACACTCGTCACTGACAGTGATCTAGCAGTAGTGGACACCAAAAGATCCTGAGGAAAATCCCAGCAGAGGGGTCGAAACGTCGAACATTTTAGAAGAAACATGACGCGGCCTAATAACCCAGAAGATTTTAAATTCAGTGACAACGGCCACGTAAACCTGCAGACACCAATCATTCAGTTTGTGAGAAGCTGTGAATTTCAGTTGCGGTAACAGTGGTGTACATTTTCCTCTTTTAACCTGCCAGTGCTTCAAATGGTTCAAATGGCTCTGAGCACTATGGGACTTAACTTCTGAGGTCATCAGTCCCCTAGAACTTAGAACTACTTAAACCTAACTAACCTAAGGACCTCACACACATCCATGCCCGAGGCAGGATTCGAACCTGCGACCGTAGTGGTCGCGCGGTTCCAGACTGTAGCACCTAGAACCGCTCGGCCACTCCGGCCGGCTGCCCGTGCTTGCCTGTGAGCCAGGCAGGCAAGCAAGCTGCTGCTTGTTATCATCAGGACGGGCAAATTGCTTTACTCCTATCTACATCTATATGATTACTCTGCAATTCACATTTAAGTGCTTGGCAGAGGGTTCATCGAACCACAATCATCAATCATACTATCTCTCTACCATTCCACTCCCGAACAGCGCGCGGGAAAACGAACACCTAAACCTTTCTCTTCGAGCTCTGATTTCTCTTATTTTATTTTGATGGTCATTCCTACCTATGTAGGTTCGGAAGAGAAGGTTGGTGACTGAAATTTCGTAAATAGATCTCGCCGCGACGAAAAACGTCTTTGCTTTAATGACTTCCATCCCAACTCGCGTATCATATCTGCCACACCCTCTCCCCTATTTCGTGATAATACAAAACGAGCTGCCCTTTTTTGCACCCTCTCGACGTCCCCCGTCAATCCCACCTGGTAAGGATCCCACACCGCGCAGCAATATTCCAACAGAGGACGAACGAGTGTAGTGTAAGCCGTCTCTTTAGTGGACTTGTTGCATCTTCTAAGTGTCCTGCCAATGAAACGCAATCTTTGGCTAGCCCCAACCAAAGCAAGCAAAAGGAATCTTACTTGTCTGACAGTCTTCCTGCTGTGCCACGCTACGTGGCAGTTCATTCTGTACTCTTTCGTTGTAGTGTTATGAGTAGGGTTCGGAACTTGATGAAAAGTATTCTTTTACTTGGGAATCACAAGACGAGGTTCATTGAAATATACACTGAAGGGCCGAAGAAACTGGTATAGCCGCCTAATATCCTGTAGGGCCCCCGCGAGCATATAAAAAATGGTTCAAATGGCTCTGAGCACTATGGGACTTAACATCTGAGGCCATCAGTCCCCTAGAACTTAGAACTAAGTAAACCTAACTAACCATGCCCGAGGCAAGATTCGAACCTGCGACCGTATCAGTCTGGCGGTTCCGGACTGAAGCGCCTAGAACCGCTCGGCCACCGCGCCCTGCCGCGAGCATACGGAAGAGCCGCAACACGACGTGGCATGGACTCGACTAATGTATGAAGTAGTGTTGGAGGAAATTGACGCCATGAATCCTGTAGGGCTGTCCATAAATCCGTAATAGTACGAGGGGATGCAGTACTCTTCCGAACAGCACGTTGCAAGGCATCTCAGATATGCTCAATAATGTTCATGTCTGGGGAGTTTGGTGGTCAGCGGAAGTGTTTAAACTCAAAAGAGTGTTCCTGGAGCCACCCTGTAGCAATTCTGGACGTGTGGGGTGTCGCAATGTCCTGCTGGAATTGCCCAAGCCCGTCGGAATGTAGAACAGACATTCATGGATGCAGGTGATCAGAAATGATGCTTACGTACGTGTCACCTGCCAGAGTCGAATCTAGACGTATCAGGCGTCACGTATCACTCCAACTACGCAAGCTCCACACCATTCAGAGCCTCCACCAGCTTCAACAGTCCCCTGGTGATATGCAGGGTCCATGGATTTAGGAGATTGTCTCCATACCGTACACGCCCCTCCGCTCGATACAATTTGAGACGAGACTCGTCCGACCAGGCAACATGTTTTCAGTCATCAACAGTCCGATGTCGGTGTTGATGGGCCCAGGCGAGGCGTAAAGCTTTTTGCCGCGCAGTCCTCAAGGGTACACGAGTGGACCTTCGGCTCCGAATGCCCATATCGATGTTGTTTCGTTGAATGGTTCGCAAGCTGACACTTGTTCATGGCACAGCATTGGAATGTGCAGCAGTTTGCGCAAGGGTTGCACTTACGTTGAACGATTCTCTTCAGTCGTAGTTGGTCCCCTTCTTGCAGGATCTTTTCGCGGGCGCAGCGATGTCGGAGATTTAATGTTATTTAATTTTTAAAGTGGATAATTACTTTTTCCTCGAGGCCGAGGCACGCTTAGAATCTTAAAACTACCATTCATTTAAAGCGTAAATAACTGATGCCTAGATGCGACAGCAGCCGGTAACTATTCTATGTGCCGGCTTCAGATTTTCTGACCCTTCCGTGCAAAAACTCATAACAGAAACGAAATGTTCTCGGAAGATCATTAATGTGTTCCATCAATTAAACTATAGATTTTCGTCGAACGAAAGCATAAATACTAAAACTACCAAATACGGCACTTTAACTTGGCAAAACACTCGGCTTGCTAATTACACCCAGTCAGACTTCAGAGCACGATGCAAATTATGTTGTCGCCACAGTCACAAAATAGTGAATAGTTCTGAATAAATATTGGAATAAACGTTCTCAGCGTTCTGTTTTGCCGTCACAAAAAAAGTTTGCGTTACGTCATGGGTGCTGTATTGTGACTGAGTGATACAAGGAAACTAAACAGCCTCCCTTTTAATTAACATTTTCGCGATCGAAGGTCCGTATTTGACTTTTTTGTGTTTATAGTTATGTACTACAAAAATATTAGTTTACTTGATGCACCACATTTATAATCTCTGCAAAACCCATCTTTTCTGGCACGATTTGTTGCACAGACGTGTCGGAAGATTGGTACGTACGAATAAAATTGTTACCTCTATTCCGAGTCAAAATCGTTTGAAGGATTCTTCAATACGGAAAAAGGAATTTTTAATGGTGACACCAGCAAATATTTGAAAAATATAAACACTCCACCTGGAGCTTTAGAACGAAATACACCACGATTCTGCGTACCAGGGATCCGATAGTTCGTTGATAGGGTTGTAGAGGTATGTGGCATTAGACTTCTACGCACAGGACAAGTAATTTGCGTAAATAAAGGGCCGCTGGTTTGTGTACGCGGTGATGGCGCCCGATAGCGACACAGATGGGGACCACAAGATTTACATCAGGCGAATTTAGTCTCCAAGACATCACAGCGAGTTCACTATAATGCTCCTCAAACCATTGTAGCACGTTTCTGACTCCGAGATACGGACAATTTTACTGCTGAAAGATGATATCACCTTCGGCGATGGCATGAAGCATGAAGGAAGGCAGGTGGTTCGCAGCTGTCAGCGAGTCTTCGATTACTAGCACAGGTCCCATGCGAGAGCAGGAGATTGTCTCCCATAGCACAATACTGCTCCCACCAGCTTGCGTCTGTTGCGCGGTGCACCTTTCGAGCCACCGTTCACCTTGATGACGGTGTTTGTAGAGACGATTGTCCACCTAGTGTAGCAAAAATGTGTTCGACCGAAGAGCCTATATGTTTCCATTGATTGACGGTCGAATCCCGATGGTCCCGTTCCCACTGCAATCGTAATTGACGATGTCGTTGTGCCAGTATGTGAACATGTAGGGGCGGTCTGCTGCAGAGCTTCATGTTCAAAAATGTACGATGAACGGTGTGCGTTCACCAGCATTGTGTTTTTTCGGCAGAGAAGCCACAGATCACCATCTAGCCTCGAAACCTCACGTTGTGTGAAGAGTCGTGGGTGTACAACCATTTAGCGTCTAGTGGTAGTTCCACTGACCTTCTACCTCTTTCTGTATATGCTCACGGCAGTAGCACGTAAGCATTCGACCAGCTTCACCGTTTTCGAGGCGCTCGTTCACGTAATAATAATCTGCTCTTTGACAAAGTCGCTTATCTCAACGGATTTCCCCATTTGCAGAACATAATCTTCCCTAGCGTGATCCTCCGTCCTTGTCTGCCCTCTTACATACTGTAAGTGGGCTGCTTCTGTGTTGGCAGCGCTGTGTAGCGCTTTGCATTGGATCTCTGACTGCGCTTTCTTTGTAAGAGACTCTGTGGCTGGTTGGACTCGTTGTTGGAAGTTAATCGCCAGTGGTGTTGGGCAGTTGGCAGTTAGTCGCCAGCAGTGATGGAAGTACTGTTCGGCAATTGGAAGTTAGTCGCCAGATGGATGTTAGATGTGAGAAGTTAGCACTGATGGAGGGTAGAGGTCTGAAGTGTTCGCGTAGGTTAACGATCTGTACATGTTCGACTTGGAGATTGAGTATTATTCATGATTATATGCCTTCGTACAAGATGTCATTGACGATTTATATTCGTGTCTGAACTGGATGTCACATTATTAAGGTAAAAAAAATTCGTAATTTGATTTGCAACAAAATCTTTCCTTTGCTAACTGAGCCGTGGTAAAAGTTGCTGTTTTGAAGAGCGCGCCGCAGCGCGTAGTGTGAAGCAGTCGCCCTCCATTTCTGGCGGTGGCGCCGCTGTGGCAATAGCAGCTTTGGTGTCTCCCTCTGGTGGGAAAGGGGAAAGGTTGCCTGTCCATGTACATTTAAGGGGCGCTATAAGCTCGCCAGTCGGGCAGTCTGGGTCCTGTATGATCTCATCCCCTTCCCCCACCTCCTCCTTTTCCTTGAAAGGATACGGATCCTGTACACCTCCCGTAAACTTGATCCTCCTCACCCGCTCGTCTCCCCGATCCTCTCCCACCCCCGCCCGCTGCCGCGCCTGTATTGCCACGTCCCGCCCGGTCTCCATCTGTCCACCCTCCTTACCCTCTCCCAAGGTGGCTTCCGCCAGCTCCCTCTCCCTGATGATGTCCTCGTCCCCTCCATCTACCCCTCCTATCAACTTTGACCCTGCCCCGCCCCCCACTTCCCGTGTCCTTTCCTTTCGACACCCTCCCTCCCTTCTCTTCTCTTCCCTTCTTTTTCCATCTCCCCGTCCCCTCCCTTCCCCCTCTTCCCCCGGGCTTCCTCTCCCCCTTCCTCCCTCCCCCCTATCTCCCCTGCCCGTGGCATCTCTGCTCTCCCCTCTCGCTCTCCCACTCCCCTTCCTCCTCCTCCTCTCTTGGCAGGTCCCCGGACTCGCACACGCATAGTGAACATTCGCGCGCCGGAGATCGTCGCCTTCTGTGTCTCGTGTGTGTGACGTCGTATAGTGTTTTTGGTGTCCGCCGTCCCACTACTACGTTCACTTGTGCCGTCGGATTCATCAGTGTTTTGTGCGCCGTGCCAACGTGTTTTCAGTGTTGTTATCGTCACATGTGAACGACTCCGTGTTTTTTGTGACCTCTCTCTTTTGCCCGTCATTTTGTTCATTGTCATTCACCATTTTTTATACTCTTGTAAAACGCTATGGCTGAAGAGCGGCGTAGTGTGCCGCTGCCAGCCTACCTGATTTGTACAGGTTTTAAAATAACAATAAAGTAAAAAAAAAAAAAAAAAAAAAGCAGTCTGGGTCAGTCTCTCGTCTCCAGCTTGCTAGTCTGTCTCTCGTCCGCATTTGTTAGGCAGTTAGTGTCTGTCTGTCTCGTTCGGAGTGCTAGTACGTCTGTCGTTCAGATCAACCTTTAAACCCGGCTAAATGAGAGTCTTTCCACTCCGCCAGTAAGAGAACTCAGCGAGGGATCACCCGGTCGGGGCTTAGTTCCTGCATCTGAGTCTGTGCATTAGGCCGCCAGTCTGCTCGAGTTTGCTCAGGCGGTCGGTTGGTCGATCGCGCACTGAGACACAAGATGACTTGTCCGTCTTGAGCGTCGGCGCATGTGATGTCGCTACGTGAGTCCAGTGGGCCGCGGCGTATAGTGAGGGGTAGTGACTTCGCAGCCGACACGAGAGCAACAGGAGTCAACCCACGACATCAGTCTGGCCGGTGCGAGCTGCGACGCCGTGAGACGGGAGATCGGCGCGCCTTCCTGCGTCCGTTGAAGCGGCCGGCAGCAGACGGTTCGGGAGAGCGATTTGGGGGTGCCGCGCCAGGTCTTCTCGAGAAATCGCAGTTTATTAGAAGTTAAGTGATTGGTGATACGTCGTTTGATTTACTCTTGTTAAATTCGACTTGTTTTTTTGGTGAGGTCACCAGCCGTTTTGCTTTGGGTCGTCCCACCATTCTTCTCCGTTTGCCCACCCGCGGGAAGGTGGTTGTTTATAAATTGGGTGGTTCGTTTTTCCCTTGTGGAGTAGGGGCGGGTTAGAGCAACCTGCGGTTCGGGTTGTTCGGTAATCTCCCTATCAATCTACCGTACGTTAGTAGCTGCCTCTGTCATGTTTGTCGGATTTGGTGTGTTAACGAATTTATTGCTTGGAGTGTAACGGCCTAATACCTGAAATATGTTTTGATCTTTGGAAACTTTGATATTATTGCCTATGATCTTGAGAGGCGGTATCTGTGCTGTAGAGCATCTTAAACTATTGTTTGGCCAGCCTTGTAGAATTTTATATAAGATTGCATTTCATGGGCTTTTATTTAAATGATCATTTTAGTATATAAAGTTGCCACCCTTTCACCGTAAGACTTTTCTTAGAAGTTAAAATCAAGTTGCACCTTCGGTGGCAAGGCTAATATTTTAATTGTTAGTGTTTTGTACCATTTCCATCACTCCTACGGGGGGTGCATCGTTTGTGTGCTTGTGTAAATTGTTAAAACTCTTTGTTTAAGGTTATCTGGTGTGCTGCAGATTTGCACCAGTGTAGTCTTTCAGAGGCTGTTGTGTGCGGTCGTAACTATGGCCGTGTCAAAAGGGAGCGGCAACGTTCTCTGCCCGAAAGCTCATACGGTCAAAACTTGTTTCTTTTTGCCTCTGAATAAATTGTAACTTTGATATTTAGAGGGTGCTTTCTGATTATAATTGTAAATCTGTTTCTTTTAAAAAATGCTTTTAGGCACTATTAAAGTGAATAAAATTCTCATTTGTTAAAAGGAATTTGGTTATGATTTCATCAGTTACTCCCTGGCAACTACTTCCATGCTTACATAGTGTGATTAGATGTGTTAATGTTCTTGATGAATCGCTAATAAATAAATAAATTCTTAAGAATATTCTTTGAAAATAAATCACGGTTCACTAACCACATGTCTATTAGTAGTTAGTGGCTTTAGTAGATAGTTCGTGTAATGAAGATTTTTGTGAGGTAAGTTCATGAAATGTATGGGTTATCGCTAGGATTTCTTTCAGACAGGGCCATTCTTTTGAATTAATTATTGGAAGTCAGTTTTTTTTTTTTTTTTTTTTTTGAGCAGTCAGGTCGCGTTACCATTGTATAATGGAAACGAAAAGTTTGAGTTCTGTTTGCCAGGCCAAATTCAGTAGGTCAGTGTTGTAAAGACTAGCAAAGTGAAACTTGCATTCAATTTCACTCAGCAGTTTAAGCGCATATTTTATTAAGAAGTTTCAATACTTCTGTCACCGCTTCACATGCACGCAATGCCACCAGGCGGCATGCACCGTCGCGGTGGGCAGTGCTCAACAATGTTTTGGCTCATCAGTGTATATTTGCGCTTTCAACGTCGCTGTAAACAATTACATACGACCAAAACACAAAATTTACTCGAAGAATAAGTGGTCAGAAGATATCAGCGAAATTAGAAACAAGCACTGATTTCGGCAAAACTAATACCGAAACTGGCAAAAAAATTATTGTTTTCTGTCGCTCGTAATACCCTAACACAGACCCAAAGAATTTGTATTCTAGTCTATTGCAGAAGTACGTAGGGTCTGTACCAAACAGGACAACCGAGGTATGTCGGACGTACACAAAGAAGGGTAGCACCAATATTCGCAGGTTTGTTCGAGCCATGTGAGATTGTCACGGAGATGCGGAGAATACTGAATTTTCTGACTCTTGAAGATAGATTGAAACTGTCCTATGAGAGCCCATTGATGAAGTTTAAGTGTGAATCATGGTGTATGTACTACAAGCACCTCTACGTGTCTCTCTCGTAGGGAGTGTGAAAACAAAATTAGACTAATTACAGTGTTGAAAGAGGCATTTAAGTAGCCGTTCTTCGACTGCTACATACGCTACTGAAACGGGAAGAAACCCTGACACGCAGTACTCTTAAGTACCCTCTGCCATGCACTTCAATGGTTTTCAGATTATGGATGTGATTGTAGACATCGTACTAACGGAAGAGCTGCAGACGTAGAGTTGCCACCACACGCTGATGAGAGATCACACTTTCTGTCTGTCCTATTCTCTTCAACTCAAGTCTTGGTCAAACATCATCGCTGCAGCAACATCTCGCCTCGTGCTGGCTCCAGTATGACGCTACACGAAGAGGATTCACAAAAGCCCATAATTCATCCCCTTTCTAACGCCTTGCGTTGGTCATAGAAAACCATCTGCAGTTGACAGCTCATAGCGGAATCTTGTGAAAAAATTGGTTGACTATAACGCAGTAGCTGCTCTTCTCACGCTCACTGTAGTACCTTGTAATTGCAGTTTAGCTGTCGAAGACGTCTTTGAACAACCTGTACTTTTCATACCAACAGCACGTCTTATTCAGGGCGCTTATTTCAACAAATAATGGTGTAACCGAGTCTCCAGTGTGTAAAAAGTGTTTATAGACCGCTTTTAGAGAGAATAAGTCTGACTTCACGCATGGGTATCCTTCATCTTCCTTACCTTGATTTATTTAATTGCTTTATACCAACATATACAGTATCTCCCTTAAGAAGCGCTCAGTACACAGTAATGTCAAATCGGTACCTCCCCTTCAGTGCAAAATGGGAGTTGTTACCAAAGTTGCTGATTGCCATTACAATGATGTCCATAGTCCCATAAAATGATCTTGGCTCTTTATGTAGAGTGTGTGGGAGAGTAGAATCCATGTCTCAGCATCTTTTTCCGTACAAAATTATACTTACGCCTGTAACATGCGAGCCGGCCGGGGTGGCCGAGCGGTTCTAGGCGCTTCAGTCTGGAACTGCGCGCCCGCTACGGTCGCAGGTTCGAATCCTGCCTTGGCCATGGATGTGTGTGATGTCCTTAGGTTCGTTAGGTTTAAGTAGTTGTAAGTTCTGGGGGACTGATGACCTCAGATGTTAAGTCCCATAGTGCTCAGAGCCATCTGAACCATTTGAGAATTTAGTAATAGCTTTGCAAGGTTGTAGCGCCAAGGTTGAGTCTAAATCTGCTTACGCAGGAGCCAGTGAGCACACATAAACAGGGACACAAAAAGACTGAAGATGTAAAATACACTCCTGGAAATGGAAAAAAGAACACATTGACACCGGTGTGTCAGACCCACCATACTTGCTCCGGACACTGCGAGAGGGCTGTACAAGCAATGATCACACGCACGGCACAGCGGACATACCAGGAACCGCGGTGTTGGCCGTCGAATGGCGCTAGCTGCGCAGCATTTGTGCACCGCCGCCGTCAGTGTCAGCCAGTTTGCCGTGGCATACGGAGCTCCATCGCAGTCTTTAACACTGGTAGCATGCCGCGACAGCGTGGACGTGAACCGTATGTGCAGTTGACGGACTTTGAGCGAGGGCGTATAGTGGGCATGCGGGAGGCCGGGTGGACGTACCGCCGAATTGCTCAACACGTGGGGCGTGAGGTCTCCACAGTACATCGATGTTGTCGCCAGTGGTCGGCGGAAGGTGCACGTGCCCGTCGACCTGGGACCGGACCGTAGCGACGCACGGATGCACGCCATGACCGTAGGATCCTACGCAGTGCCGTAGGGGACCGCACAGCCACTTCCCAGCAAATTAGGGACACTGTTGCTCCTGGGGTATCGGCAAGGACCATTCGCAACCGTCTCCATGAAGCTGGGCTACGGTCCCGCACACCGTTAGGCCGTCTTCCGCTCACGCCCCAACATCGTGCAGCCCGCCTCCAGTGGTGTCGCGACAGGCGTGAATGGAGGGACGAATGGAGACGTGTCGTCTTCAGCGATGAGAGTCGCTTCTGCCTCGGTGCCAATGATGGTCGTATGCGTGTTTGGCGCCGTGCAGGTGAGCGCCACAATCAGGACTGCATACGACCGAGGCACACAGGGCCAACACCCGGCATCATGGTGTGGGAAGCGATCTCCAACACTGGCCGTACACCACTGGTGATCGTCGAGGGGACACTGAATAGCACACGGTACATCCAAACCGTCATCGAAACCATCGTTCTACCATTCCTAGACCGGCAAGGGAACTTGCTGTTTCAACAGGACAATGCACGTCCGCATGTATCCCGTGCCACCCAACGTGCTCTAGAAGGTGTAAGTCAACTACCCTGGCCAGCAAGATCTCCGGATCTGTCCCCCATTGAGCATGTTTGGGACTGGATGAAGCGTCGTCTCACGCGGTCTGCACGTCCAGCACGAACGCTGGTCCAACTGAGGCGCCAGGTGGAAATGGCATGGCAAGCCGTTCCACAGGACTACATCCAGCATCTCTACGATCGTCTCCATGGGAGAATAGCAGCCTGCATTGCTGCGAAAGGTGGATATACACTGTACTAGTGCCGACATTGTGCATGCTCTGTTGCCTGTGTCTATGTGCCTGTGGTTCTGTCAGTGTGATCATGTGATGTATCTGACCCCAGGAATGTGTCAATAAAGTTTCCCCTTCCTGGGACAATGAATTCACGGTGTTCTTATTTCAATTTCCAGGAGTGTACAATAAGATGATCTACAATGGAAGATCGGAAAGTAAAGTACAATAATATTTTTCTCCCCTGGTATTGCAGCTGAAACGTTGAAATTTCACGACGATGTAGTTTGAAGTTTGCGCTAGAGTTGTACTTTGTTTTAATGTGCAGCAGTACCGAGAGAAGCCTGAACTACGAAACAAAAATGGCGCACATGTTTCTGGTGTTAATTTGTGAAGAGCAGCGAAGTATAATATGGTATTTGTGAACTAAAGGCCATAACTAAACTAAACTCCGCCCAAACAGGCCACGAAGACCGAACGGTACCAGCCGGCCGCCGTGTCATCCTCAGCCCACAGGCGTCACTGGATGCAGATATGGAGGAGCATATGGTCAGCACACCGCTCTCGCGGCCGTATGTCGCTTTAAAAGATCGATGCCGCTACTTCTCAATCAAGTACCTCCTCCGTCTGCTTCACAAGGGTTGAGTGCACCCTGCTTTCCAACAGCGCTTGGCAGACCGGATGGTCACCCATCTACGTGCTAGCCCGGCTTAACAGCACTTAACTTCTGTGATCTGACGGGAATCGGTGTTACCACTGCGGCAAGGCCGCTGGCCAAAAGACAGAAGCCGAGTGAAATTCACAGGGATATGCGTGGTGCGTAGGGGGACATCTGTATTGACTGTAAAAATACCTCCAGGGCCGTATTAATCTTAGTGATTTGCCACACTGCGGGCCGGAAACATCCTCAATCACGCAGCCATTGAGGCAGCAATTCTGAACGACCGTTGGAGGGGTGAGCAAAAACACTCCCTTGGACAACTTCCAGCGACGCCTCGTCTTAACAGCCTGCCGTAAGCTCGACAGGAGATTTTGTTTGTATGAACCTATGGCGGTTTACACCACGGGTGGGCAACCAGTGGCTCGCTGACCGGATCCGACCAGTGATTGGTTTCAGTCCGGTCCGCGGAAAAAATTCGTGGGAGAAAGAGATAGGCACTCGTGTTATACACTCATGCTCATAAATTAAGGATAATTGCAGAATGTGGTACCACATCACTTGGCACTACGCAAAACTGGCGCTAATAGTATAGGCATATAGGGAACACGCATGACACAGATCTGTAAGACCACGGTATTAGTGATAAGTTGAGAAAACCGTCCCGAAACATATGTGCTACAAAACGCCACTGTTTCCTGCGCATGTACCCCGACATCAGTATGGGATACGATCCCCATGCACACTCACACAGGCCGCACAACGGGTTGGCATACTCTGGATCAGGTGGTCGAGCAGCTGCTGGGGTATAGCCTACCATTCTTGCACCAGTGCCTGTCGGAGCTCCTGAAGTGTCATAGGGGTTTGAAGACGTGCAGCGATACGTCGACCAAGAGCATCCCAGACGTGCTGGATGGGGTTTATGTCTGGAGAACAAGCAGGCCGCTCCATTCGCCTGATATCTTCTGTTTCAAGGTACTCCTCCACGATAGCAGCTCGGTGGGGCCGTGCGTTATCATCCATCAGGAGGAAGGTGGGACCCACTGCACCCCTGAAAAGGCGGACATACTGGTGCAAAATGACGTCCCGATACACCTGACCTGTTACAGTTCCTATGTCGAAGACATGCAGGGGTGCAAGTGCACCAATCATAATCCCACCCCACACCATCAAATCACGACCTCCATACAGGTCCCTTTCAAGGAAATTAAGGGATTGGTATCTGGTCCCTGGTTCACGCCAGATGAAAACCCGGCGAGAATCACTGTTCAGACTATACCTGGACTCGTCCGTGAACATAACCTGGGACAATTGCTCAATGACTACGTACTGTGTTCTTGACGCCAGTCTTTACGGGGTCTCCTGTGACCAGGGTCAGTGGAATGCTCCTTGCAGATCTCCAGGTGAATAAACCATGTCTGTTCAGTCGTCTGTAGGCTATGTGTCTGGAGACAACTGTTCCAGTGGCTGCGGTAAGGTCCTGAGCAAGGCTACCTGCAGTACTCCGTGGCCGTCTGCGGGCACTGATGGTGAGCTATCGGTCTTGTGCTGTTGCACACTATGGACGTCCCGTACTGTAGCGTCTGGACACCTTTGCTGTCTGCTGGAATCGTTGCCATAATCTTGACATCACACTTTGTGGCACACGGAGGGCCCGTGCTACTACCTGCTGTGTTTGACCAGCCTCCAGTCGCCCTAGTATTCTACCCCTCATAACGTCATCAATATGTGTTCTTTCAGCCATTTCCAACACACAGTCACCATTAGCACGTCTGAAAACGCCTGCACACTCACTCGCTGCACCGTACTCTGACATGCACCAACACACCTCTGCAAATGTGGACTGCTGCCAGCGCCACCGTGCGACGACCGCAGGTCAAATGCACCGCATGGTCATACCCCGAGGCGAGTTAAACCTGCAAACCGCCCACCAGAGCGTTGTTTCACCATGTATCAGCATTATCCTTCATCTATGAGCATGAGTGTACTTTGTCCGGGACCTATATTCGGTTCTTTCCGCCGACGCTCGGCTAGTCTCGGGGTTGCAGGTCGTGACGCAGACTACTGAAAGTTTTGCTTACTCCGGCATGCGCAATGCCATTTCGCCGCCGCTGGATTTAAACAATAGAGAGAAACATATTTCCAGTCTGAGCAAGAAGTTATGGCCCATGTACTCACGTGTTTGCGGAGAGTGAGGGAATAGGTCACTACCTAGAAGTGGTGCAGGGAGGAGTATTTTCGCCTCTGGATCCATGCTGACAACTTACACATGTTACTTACCACTTGCTACCTACGTTTGTGCTAGGAAAGGTTCGTAGTTGCGATAACGACACGAAAATTGCCGAAGACTCGCGAAATGACGATAGTTGCGTTCCATTCATGTCGGTCAGACGCTATAGATTTGACTTCATGCGCCAGGAGCTCTGCTGTCGGGTCACGTGACAAGGCTGCCCGAGAGTTTAAGTAAGAATATGAAACAAGTATGAGGGTCAATAAAGGTTGCTCGTGCCTCGTTTACACCGTAAGAGAAGAATCCGTTAGCACCACACCACCTTATTACCCGAAACACTCTGCCGGATGATGGTTGGATTTTCACGTGTATCAGAGGTAGGGAACATACATGTCATCACTGCTTGCTTTGCTCCCTTGCCTCGGTGTCAGAGTGATACACGGAGCATTCGCCCACGGTGATCAGGCAACAAAAGAATTCATGTGAGTTGACGGTGTTACGTTTCTGCAGCCGCCTCGGTTCAAAAATGGTTCAAATGGCTCTGAGCACTATGGGACTCAACTGCTGAGGTCATTAGTCCCCTAGAACTTAGAACTAGTTAAACCTAACTAACCTAAGGACATCACAAACATCCATGCCCGAGGCAGGATTCGAACCTGCGACCGTAGCGGTCTTGCGGTTCCAGACTGCAGCGCCTTTAACCGCACGGCTACTTCGGCCGGCCGCCTCGGTTCGGCGTGCTTTTTGATTGAAAGAGTTCAAATGGTGCAAATGGCTCTGAGCGCTATGGGACTTAATATCTGACGTCATCAGTCTCCTCGAACTTAGAACTAGTTAAACCTAACTAACCTAAGGACACCACAAACATCCATGCCAGAGGCACGATTCGAACCTGCGACCGTAGCAGTCGCGCGGGTCCAGACTCAGGCGCCTAGAACCGCTCGGCCACACCAGCCGGCGATTGAAAGAGTGACACCCGTCGCGGAAACCAGCGGTCAGCGACATTTGTCAGTTTCAAAATGTTAACCAGACGTTCAAAACTGATCCAATACCGCCTCGATCATGGTAAGTCAGTCTTCGGGAAGTAGGACCTCCACCCGTCTTACACATCCCCCGCTTCGTTCATCGTCATTCATACTTGTCTGACTGTACTGGAAGCGTCTGCGCCACCTAACTATACTCAGCTCATAAGAATAAATCTGAGGTAAACATTACGCCATGTATTCTTCTGCGTCAGCTTGAATCTCATTGGATTTCGTTTCATGAAGAGTGGAAGCCAAGGTGTGTCCAGTACAATCATGCACTATCATAAGGATACCTTTTATGATCTCATACACGCACATAGACTGAGCGATAATGCGGGATAACAGCTTTAACGGAGCATTAAACTTGGACAGCACTTGCCATCCAGCTGGTCCAACGAACCTGCAATGATGTCAGCAATTGTAGTTCAGGCGTAAAAAGAGACCAGCAAAGAAACAATACAGCTCTGAATGTCATTTGATTTTTAAAGAGAGTGAAATAATATTCGGCAAAACTCCGGCGCTACCGCGCGCTTCTTAGATGACCAGACGAAAAGCATAAAATGCTTTCGTTCTCACCAAAGATAGTATTGTAATTACAAACAAGAGCTATAAAAATTCCCAACTTAAACAGAGGATAATTTTTCTGAGCGAGCTATATGTGATGCAAAAGCATACTGCAGGGATTTCAACGTACTGTTGAATACTGAAGGTATTCATTACAGTCAGTCGTCTAGTAATCTCTTAGCTCGTTCATTATTCGAATCCGAGAAATACATTTCAGTTGAGGAACTGTCATCTGCTACGTTCATAACGAGTCGATCAACAACAGAATCCATGAAGCTACCCAGGCGCCGCATCTTCTCCTCTTCTTTTATGAGGCGCAGTTCTACTGTATATCCCACGTCCGCCCCCGGTAGCCGAATCAGTCCGTTTCCTTATGTGCAACGATTCCGCTATCTCGGCATAGACTTTACCTCATCTGTAAAACATACTGCAGCAGTTAACTACCGACGTATTTTACAGACAACACGTACCATGGTCCATAACATCTCCTTGATCTTTTGAAGCGAGTCAAGTATCTGAACACTTACGTGGTTTCTCGAATGGTGCATATTTCGCAGATCCTGCCCTTACCACTCACGCTCGGACGTCGACTTCAATCAGCACTATTCTATTTTGTGATGATTGGATCGCCAACTATCTTCAGGCAGTCTTCCTCGACCCCCCACGCAGTTGGAATGTGCCGGGTGCAGTCGGTGTGCACATTTGACAGCTGATAATGAACCTCACGCTTCTCTCACCACTCAATATGTAATGTACATATTATACCATGAAATGATCTACATGTTCCTTTTAACAGAGTGATCTTTATTGAAAATAAATAAATAAAAAAATGGCCAGCGTGACGGATTTTCAATCCTCTGGGCCCGGGTTCGATTCCTGGCTGGGTCGGGGAATTTTCTCCGCTCAGGAACTGGGTGTTGTACTGTCCTCATCATCACCCTTTCCTCCTCATCGGCTGCAGGTCGCCGAACTGGCGTCAAATTTAAAGACAGGCACCCGGCGAACGGCCTGCCGGACGGGCTGCCCAAGCCATACAATAAAATAAAATTCTGTATATCCTGCCAGTGTTTGGCAGTGAGATGAGAAAAACCTGCGTACGTTAGTTCCAGTACGTCTGGCACCTTAACGGTCTTGTTATTCCTCGCGCCAAATCCCTTAACTTGGCCAGAGATCAGTTCTGTTTGGTTCATTTTGTAATGGTGCAGTGGCAAATGTAAAAATGCATAATTTCTATGGTGTGCTCCACATTTCGAAAATGATTGTTTTTCATGTTTCTACGACACTTATCGCTCTGGTTCGTGTGAGACTACATCTGCGGTATAAAACAATGGAGGAGGGGAGGTGGAGGAGATTAGTGTTTAACGTCCCGTCCACAACGAGGTCATTAGAGACGGAGCGCAAGCTCGGGTGAGGGAAGGATGGGGAAGGAAATCGGCCGTGCCCTTTCAAAGGAACCATCCCGGCATTTGCCTGAAGCGATTTAGGGAAATCACGGAAAACCTAAATCAGGATGGCCGGAGACGGGATTGAACCGTCGTCCTCCCGAAAAACAATTGACATAGTCCAAATAAAGAGTATTTGTTTTTTCATTTTTACCCTAAAAATTAAATTGTTATGTTTTCTTCATTTAAGCAACCTTTATTAACAGTCTTTCATAAAATATCGATTACAAAGAATTTATATTTGAAATGAAAACAGGACTTTCGCATGCAGTACGTAATCAGAAACAAGAAGACGTGCATTATTCATAAAAAAATGATTATGAAATTTACAGGTACAAGATGTAGGTATTTCAGATTGAAAGAAAAAAAACATGATTAAGGGGAAACTCAAACCAGCGCCCCATGAACTAGATTTGATTTTCAGGCTATTACACTACCGATTCCGTTATACATTCAAAGCTTGTTACTATTAGAACTGCATTGAATACACCCTCTTAAAACTTCAAAGCCGATTTTTTTCTATAAACGTGTGAAAAACATCAAGAATAGCATATTTCTCGGCACTTTTTAACCGTTTTCCATACACGTATTTCACTACGGAACAGTAAGCAGCCTCAGTCATTTTTGTACTGCGCATTAACAGCGTGACAACCAGAGCACAACAGTTCAAAGACTGCGACTGTACATGATTTTTTAAATAAAAATTACACAGCTAAAGCGTGATTAAGAAAAACTTTGACGGTTGTTAATTCATTAGAATACCTTAAAGTTTCATTTAATGTAACTTTAATATGTGTATTACATAAAGACCTACTTCCGGGAGCGTAACAACTTAGTGCACGTGTGCTACTGCTTCTGATCAATCATGGCGTTTGTGTTTGTTTACATCAGGTTCATTCTCATGATAAACAGAGTATAACAACCGTATCATACAACGGTGCACTGTTGCCGTACACTTCCCAGCAGCTCAGCTTCGCTTGTTGCAACGTTGAATCTGTGGTGTACTGAGATTCCAGACAGGAATTCCTGTGCGCAAACCAATCACGCTGCTCGCAAGATTCACGCCCTCTGGAGCGGAAGCGCACCGTGATCGAGCAGAAGGTGTCGTCAGTTGCAAATTCTAAGTCAGTCCGAGTCCTGCTAGAGGGCTGCTGCAGAATGTTCTTCGTGTGTTCGAGTCGTCAAGTGAGACAGAAACAGTGGCCGATAATTAGACGGTGGTTAATCTTCAGTAGAAACAGAACAGTGAAGAGGTTTACCCTGTATGGACAGAGACCGCCTACCTACAGATTTATCTGAGTACTGTTAGTTTGGAACTGTTCTTCGAATGTTACATCAAGACAGAAGATCGGTTTTCTTCAAACTTAAGTTCAGAGAACAGTTTTTAGTTTGTGCTACTTAACGCAGGACAGATACGCTCAACCTGCAGTCTGCAATTGCTGTTACCAGTTGAGTAATATATTTTATTATTCACTATTTTTGTCACTTTCATTTTGTGTGTTCTGCCCTAGAATACAAGCATCCATCCTACCAGGAGTCTTTTTCAGCAGCCGCGAGATTATCGTCAAAGTTGACGCCCCAAGTCAACAACAGAATCAAAGCACATTATTCACTATTCCACTGCATGAATAGGTTCTGTCATTTCATTTTGGCTACTCTGGGGACGTGCCACGACTAAACTGTCGTTTGGGGGATTTCAGTGTGTACTAAGACTGTGGATATGTTCTTGCAGACAAACAAAAAATTAATTATAACTTCAATTTTACCAGGTGATAAAACTTCACAATTAGACCTTGTTGACGATATACAACATTGCACTGGAAATCTAGAAAAAAAACTACCAATATCAAGTACTCTAAACACACACACACACACACACACACACATACACACACACATATGGAGCGCCTAAGAAACTATAGGCATGCGCATTCACATACAGAGATACGTAAACAGGGAGAATACCGCGCTGCGGTCGGCAACGCCTGTTCAAGACAACAAGTGTCTGGCGCAGTTGTTAGATCGGTTACTACTGCTACAACGGCGGGTTATCACGATTTAAGTGACTTTGAATGTGGAATTATAGTCGGCGCACGACAGATCGGACACACCATCTCCTAGGTAGCAATGAAGTGGTGATTTTCCCGTACGACCATTTCACGAGTGTGCCGTGAATATCAGGAATCCGGTAAAACATCAAATCTCCGACATCGCTGCGGCTGCAAAAAGATCCTGCAAGAACGACGACTGAAGAGAATCGTTCAACGTGACAGGAGTGCAATCCTTCGGCAAATTACCGCAGATTTCAATGCTGAGCCATCAACAATTGTCAGTGTGTGAACCATTCAACGAAACATCATCGATATGGGTTTTCGGATCCAGGGCCCACTCACCTATCCTTGATGACTGCACTACACAAAGCTTTACGCCTCGCCTAGGCCCGTCAACACCGACACTGGACTGTTGATGACTGGAAACATGTTGTCTGGTCGGACGAGTCTCGTTTCAAATTGTATCTAGCGGACAGACGTGCACGGGTATGGAGACAACCTCATGAATCCAAGAACCCTCTTGTCAGTAGGGGAATCTTCATGCTGGTGGAGGCTCTGTAATGGTTTGGGGCGTGTACAGTTCGAGTGGTATGGGACCTTTGATACATCTACATACGACTCTGGCAGGTGACACGTACGTAAGCATCCTGTCTGATGACCTGCATCCATTCATATCCGCTGTGCATTCCAAAGGACTTGGACAATGCTAGCAGGGCAATGCGACACCCACACGTTCAAAATTGCTACAGAGTGGCTGCAGGAACACACTTCTGAGTTTAAATATTTTGGCCGCAAAATTCCCCAGCCATGTACATCATTGAGTATGTCTGGAATGCCTTGCAACGATCTGTTCATAAGAGATTTCCACCCCCTTGTACTCTTACTGATTTATGAACAGCCCTGCAGGATTCATGGTGTCAGCTCCCTCCAGCACTTCTTCAGACATTAGTCGAGTCCATGCCACGTCGTGCTGCGGCACATACGCGTGCTCGCGGGGGCCCTACACGATATTAGGCAGGTGTTCCGGTTTCTTTGGCTCTTCAGTGTGTGTGGTGATCGATCGGGAACCGGTGTTACCGCTGTGGCAAGGACGTTGGCAATCTTACGTACTCCTCACTATAAATAAAGGGGAACAACTCTTTCACGTTGCTGCCTTTTCCTCGAATGAATTTTGTAATGCTGTAATTTCAGTCAACTTAGCCTATTCGAAGCCGTTGAGAGCTCGATGGGACCCCGTTTATTACCAACACAAACAATGCAGTCTTTCCCTTTGTTGTCCATTACCTCTTTCCCTCTCCACGTGGTGATTATAGCAACTTATAAATCAGTCGTAAATTGCTGACGAAGAAATACCTCCCTCTCCTTATTTGGAAATTCATCTCAAATTCGCTCAGTATGTTCCGCAGGTCCTACTACGAAACCACGTGAAACGACTCAAGGCTAAGAAAAAAATAGAGAAAATCGTAGTTTTGTATGCATGTGAAACGTATGATGACAATGCAAGAACCCATTATCTAAAAGCATTCGTGGATTATATAGCTAATAAGTGTATAAATTTAATTCGCAATCAGTAGATGCGCCTCGTTTCACGATTACCCTTCAGCCTTCATGCAAGCAGGGCCTATTCGAGAACACTTGTCTACACAAGCGACTTATCGGTTGCTGCCACCTTCCCCCTCTCCCCCTCCCCTCCCGCGTTTGTGCCATCCCTTATAGCTTGGCGCCCCAAGCAGCGCCTTGTGTCGTTTGTACCTTAAACGGGCCCTACATATAAGGTTACGTTATACCTAACACACTGTACAGTTTGCTGGTGAAACACCTGTACGTCCAAGAGTCCTAAAATCGTCATCCTTATATTGAGTGTCCTGGAAACTGCTTAATAACGCTGTGCGCAACTATGCTTTAATTTCGCATTAAACAAACTGCTACTTACAGGGAGAACTGCACAATGCTGCTGCCAACAACACATTGTTAGCCATAAGATAGAAATATCTATGGAGGGAATATTCAGATACAGTAGTTCAAATTGGTTCAAATGGCTCTAAGCACTATGGGACTTAACATCGAGGTCATCAGTCCCCTAGACTTAGAACTACTTAGACCTAACTAACCTAAGGACATCACACACGTCTATGCCAGAGGCAGGATTCGAACCTGCGATCCTAGTAGCAGCGCGATTCAGGACTGAAGCGCCTAGAACCGCTCGGCCGCAGCGGGTGGCTTATTCAGCTACACAGAAGATATATATATTTTTATCGCTTTCGTACAGTGCCCCTAAAGTCACATAACTAAGGAATGACGTAAGCTTTCCCCTCACGCGCTCTGTAGATTTTGAACGTCATTACATCGCTAGAACTGATAGATCCAGTTCAAAAGTACTATCTACGTTTCATAGGCATCTCAATAATTTGCTCAAGACTTTGAAGAGATAAACGCAAGAGCATTTCGCTATTTTGCGACAATTGTCACTGCTCAAATGTCGCATTTAAAAGAAGTCTCGATCGTAATTTTGAGTGACTGTTCTAAGAAATTGTCAACAGCCCCGCCGCAGTGGTAACACATGTTCCCGTCAAATCACCCAAGTTAAGCGCTGTCGGCTTGGATGGGTGACCATCCGGTGTGCCGAGCGCTGTTGGCAAGCAGGGTGCACTCAGCCCTTGTGAGGCGAACTGAGGATCTACTTGATTGAGAAAACTGACATACGGCCGGGAGACCGGTGCGCTGACTATATGCCCCTCCATATCCGCATCCAGTGACGCCTGTGGGCTGAGGGTGACACGTTGGCCGGTCGGTACCGTTAGGCCTTCCAAGGCCTGTTTCGACGGAGTTTAGTTTAGTTTAGTTGTAAGCTTATTTGTCCGTCGCTGACATACAAGACCGCCAACCTTCTTTCCTTCCCGTCTGGGCAAGCTGTGCAGTGACTAGAGTACACGTAAAGCTTACTGGGACAGGGTAAATGCTAGCTACAATGAAGTCGATAACTCGATTGCAATATTGGCATTTTAATTTGATATCCCCCACAACTGAGAAAATTTACAAAAAGAATGTGAATTTCTTTGTCCACCCACACACACCTGAGAATGGCACAATAACAATTTGCAATTACGCGCCCCTATTAGCGGCAGCTACGTTGATAAATACTCGATACCTCGCAAGGATAACTACCAGATCAAGAGTATTAGGTAAGTTGTTGGAAGTGGTTAAGCGTTGGTGAAAATCTCGCATCCGTGTACACAAAGAGCTCTAACCGCAGAACTCTGCACGGAACACGCGTTGGTGCAGTGGTGCGATACAGACCGTATATCTCCCATCGAAGACGATGGCCAAGACGCCAAGTGCGTACCGCCCGATGGCTGAAGGCGAAATCCCCTCTCTCCACAATTCTCCTGTCTCCAACGCGTACGAAAACGCGGCGGAAGAATACTCGGCTTCGGCCAATGTCGAACGCTCTATCGTCGCCGAAATCCCTCCAACGGCATTTCTGAGATCTAGCCAATGATCGAGTAGGTCATATCGCCCCTAGGCAAACGAATTTCCCGTCTTCGCCACGTGTTGCCCAGCACAGGTGGCTCCGAATGCCGGGCTATCCCCAAAAGCTCCGTATTGTCCCGCGTTTCGGGTGACCGCTACCTGCCAGCCGGGAGAGCGGCGTGTTGACCACACGCCCCACCATATTCGCATCCAATGACGCTTGTAGGCTGAGGAGGTCACGGCGGTCGGTCAGTACCGATGGGTCTTCCGAGATCTGTTCCGAAGGCATTTTAGATCAGGTTTAAAAAATTATGCTGCGAAAGGGCCTTCTAGCACGCCAAACCGGAATTGTCCCGAAAACATCGAATCTGGTTTTATGACACGCAGCAAATTGACGACTTATCACAAACTTAAATATATTTTCAGGACGAAATTATGCCGTTTTTACGGCCTGGGACCAAATGTTTCATCTTTCTTTACCCATAAAGAAATTAAAATATTAATCCAAGTACTGATTCTCGATGTCATAGACACTAGTACAACAGTTTGTCATTGTGATTTCTTTTAAAATAAACACAATGATTTGGAGACTCTTTTAATCTGGTTGTAACTGCTCATTCGTAGATAAATATCTACATAGAAAAGTTGCTCAGAACTTTCAAGAGATTGACTGAGAGCAGGCTCTTAACACTACCACATTAATCTAGCACATGTCTCATAAATACATGTATAAATCTCATAAAATAGCTCTATGGCATTAATTCTTCATCACACAGTGTTTCGATATTTCTCAACCCATAAAGAGCCTCTTAGATGTAAGATAACTTCACTTAGACATTTTTGTTACTTACCTAAGAAACATAGCTTTTGTTCCTCTTAAAGTTTCGACCGTAGCACAAAATGTAAAGAAACAGCGTTATACTGAAGTATTGATACTCGTGCTATGTGGGCGACATGTGCAACACGCTGTGCATACTTCACAGCTATTTCTTCTATATGGTCTTTATACGCAATGATTGTGTAGGAATTCCAGTTAGTTGTACAGCCTTTGGTTACATGGGTGATTGTGTAGGAAGTCCAGTTAGTTGTACAGTCTTAGGTTACATGGGTGATTGTGTAGGAAGTCCAGTTAGTCGTACAGTCTTTGCTTACATGTCGCCGATTTTCGGCCGTGTTTTTAGCGAAGCCAAGTGCTGTGTTGCAAACAGTTAACAAGGCCCAGTACCTGACGTGCAGTAATGAGGTTACATACGCCGGTAATTATGCTATCCTGTAGAACAATGTACTGTACACACCACGACTGTAAGAGAGTTAAAGAATGCCGCTCCAATAAAAAGTGAAGCATACAGAAAACTGTCGCCATTATTGCAGGCAGCTGCCGAGTAGCTCGCCAATTTCTGCTTAATTGTTCTTGCCTTTCCCTTTCCTAATTAAGAGGTTGTCGCTCTGTACTTTGCCTTCTACGGCAGCCAGTTAAACAAGAAATTTTAACAAATAAGGAATTTCTCACATTTGAACCACTAGCGAAGGCCATAACACAGATGTTCCCGCCCTTCATCTCTTCCAGATCGTAAATGTCTCGCTCAAGTTAACGGTCTTGCTTAAGCACTGCTCCGTGATTTACATCTCGTGACCCGCCTCCGGTTTTCTCCCCTGGCTTTCTATACGCAACACGAGACCCGCAGACGGGCGCGTGTTTCAAGTTATATGTCAGATATCAATAAACGGAGAGCTGTTTTTTAATTTTTTTATAAAAAACGTAGAAGGCAGAGTCGCGTTCCTCGCAGCTACGTGCACAGATCGTGACGTTCGCCGGTCGCGTGATTGAAAACTTGCTCCGCCAGAGCAAATAACTTCCCTTGTTAAACGCCGCTACCTGGTCTCTCTCCTGATTCGGCAATTTGTTTGTTGGTCTCCCCGTTATTAATACGGGCGAACACGCTGGCGATTAATTTCGAAACGCGCGGACTGCGCGCTTAACAAATGGCGACGGCGCGGGAAAGCTGGTCCCTGCACGGCTCGCGCCTGCGCAGGGGCATCTGTTCCCGTCCGACGCCGCTGATGCCATCTGTTGCACACCGCGCGAATTACGAGCTCTGTCTCGTGTCTCCGTAACTGTCGCTAACAAACTCAATCAGTAATTGTTAAAAGGAGACTATTCGTATCTTTGGGCGTTTGAAGTGCAATACTGTTTCACTTTAACTAACAGCCCAAATATGGAAATAAAAGAAGGCTAACGTAAGCATAATAAGTAGTAAATCTATTGTTATTGTGTGCCCGTGGTCGTGTACGAATGCCGGACATGTGCCACGCCGGACATTTGCCACGCTTGCCCCTTCGCCAGGTAGATTGAGTAGCGATCCCTGAGGTAAGGGACGCCCTTCTATCCGCTTTCAAACCGCCGTCTTCACATCTTACTCGATACAACCAGTACGTAAGGGACCTTCTTCTTCGACATCTTGGCAAAATACAGAGTTTCTTCTCCGAAATCGAAATATTTATAACTTCTGGGAAACGAAAGCAATACTGACGATTATGTCAGTATGTAATTAGTTCTGCCAAGTATGAATATGGATCTCTCTGTCTGTACGGTAGCTTCCTTTCACGCTTACTTATTGCGATAGAAACCGTCCATCGCCATGGGAACAACAAGAAAGGAACGATGTAAAGAGAATGCGAATGTAAGCTAATCATTTCCTTTTGGTCACTGCATTTGTGCCTACTTTAATTACTACAACTGCATGCCCAAAAGACAATAAGGAAACAAGAAATGGGTATGTGAACGTTTGAAAAGAAGAACGACATACTCCATATTAAATTACTCTCTAAAATCCGATATCCCTTGCGCAGAACATTAGTTAATAAAGTGTAGCGGGACAATGTTCAAAACATGACTGAAAATACGCTCACTAAATAGAGATAGGAACATCTATGATTGACATGTCATCTAAAGTCGACGTGCATTTTTAAAATGTTAGAAATAAGGACATGAAGTAATACACAATGCTATGCTTTAACGTACGTTGCTGTTTAGCTCTGGTATTTACAGAGTCACAGAGAAAACATCCTAGGTTTTGGAGGGAAAAGCCGTAATTGTAATGATCTGCACTACAACATAAACAAGAAGCACAACGTAAGGAAAAATAATGTAATGTGTGTTCCAGCTCACAAGCGACATTGAAGCAGATAGTTCATGTGACTTAGTTTGGGCAGATGTTATATTCGACAACAGGAATAAATTAATAACTGGCTCCTTTCACCGACCCCCGGTCTCAGATGAAACAGTTGCTGAACAGTTCAAAGAAAACCTGAGTCTCATCACAAATAGGTACCCTACTCACACAATTATAGTTGGCAGTGACTTCAATCTACCTTCCGTATGTTGACAAAAATACATTTTCAGACCCTATTGTAGATAGAAAACAACTTCCGTAATTGTTCTGAATGCTTTTTTTAAATTATTTTGAACAATTAGTTCACGAGGCCGTTCAAATTGTAAATGATTACGAAAACACACTTGACCTCTTAGCCACAAATAATCCCGAGCATCACGACGGACGCAGGGATTAGTGAACACACAGTCGTAGCGAGGCTCAATTTCGTAAAAAAGAAATTCACCAAAGTAAACGCGAAATATATCTATTTATAAAAGCTGATAAAAATTCGGTTGACGTCTTTGTAAGAGACAGTCTCCAGTCCCTCCAAACTATGTAAGTGAAGACTATATGTGGCTTAAGTTCAAAGAAATAGTATCAACAGCACTCGAGAGAGTCATACCAAATTAATTAATAAGAGACGGAACTGATCCACCATGGTACACAAAACACGACAGAAAGCTACTGCAGGAGCACTGAAAAAGGCTCGTATAATTTAGGCCAACGCAAAATCTCAAAGATTGGCGAAGTTTTACAGAGGCTCGAAATTTGGTGCCGATTTCAATGCGAGATGCATTTAATAGTTTCCACAACGAAACTCTCTCTAGAAATGTGGCGGAAAATCTAAAGAGATTCTGGTCCTATGTTAAGTAAATCAGCGGAAAGGCTCAGTAAGTACCTTTACTACGCGGCGGGTGAGGAAGAGGAGGAGGGGGAGATAAGGGACCCAACCCTTCGGAGCAGGTAAAATCGTGGCAAATGTCCGGCGTGGCAAATGTCCGCACACTGTCGTGTACAAAATACAGGCTGATTGATTTATAATGCTGTTAATTACACATATAACTAGAGCAATTAACAGGTTCATCATCAGAAGGCTAGTTCTCGTTAAGATACATTTTTCTTACTTTGCTTGTTATCACTCTTTATTTCCCCATATCGTGAAATTTCCTTCCTGCGGTGGTGCCCTACAAACAAAACATGATTTGAGAAAATGTATATTTCACTATAATTGTGCCTCACAACGATGTTAAAACGACAGAAACAGGTTATTAAAGAAAAAAGGCTTTAGTTACCTACGTCGAAAATTCCTCACCATAACGTTCCAGTGCCGAGTGTTTTGAGTTCATGCAGCAGCGAAGACTATATGAAGCGCTTTATTTATATATATGTACACAGTCTAAAGCACCACTCACACACCATGAACTTTCGCCACATGGTAGGATGTATACAACGTCATGGTGTGTGAGTGGTGCCTTAGATTACGTGTATTCACATATATAAAGGAAATGCTTCATCTAGTCTTCGCTGCTGCATGAGCACAAGCAGTCGGCACTGGAACGTAATAGCGCGGAATATTTCGACATAAGCACCTGAAATATTTTGACTTTAATAATTTGTTTACGTGGTTTAAAATAGTTACAGTTAAATAAATATTTTACTGATATGTTTTGTTGTAGGGCACCACCACCTCAAAGAAATTTCAACATTTGGGAGAGTAAAAATTGAAAACTAATGTGATATAACAAAAATGTATCTTAATGTGAACAAGACCATCTGACGATGAACCTGTCGGTTCGGAATCGGTAACGGTACTATTTATATAAATAAATTGCGTCATGAAAAGTGGCTGGTTGCTGTTATCGTCTCTGCAAGAATTAACCTGTGTATAGTAAATCTAACGTTTCATGCAAGGAAAATATCTCAACTAGAGCGGCTAAAAACTAAAAAAAAATGGTTGTAAAAATGGTGACGTGTTTGTTGTATCACCCATCAGTATTATTTGACTGTAAAACTCTCCACTTATGTATAACAACAGATTTTTGAAGGTTAACGGATGTAAAGAATACAGAAGCTCAAGTCCCTGAAGAACCAGTACCTCTAACAGACAATTAGTTCCGACAGATTGGCAAGAGAAAAAAATGAGGTACTATTGATCAATAGTACCTCATTTTTTTCTCTTGCGAATCTGTAAAACAATGTATTACGTTAGGATATGCAGTACTTACAGAAATCTATTTTTCAAAATAGAAGTTGCTGTTTTGTACTCCTCCTTGCCTTGTTGTTCATCGATGTCAAATGTGGAGTTTCAATGAAGTGACTAAAACAGCCGAATGGAACAGCTTGTGGCAAAAATCTGAGTAATGTGATTCTTGTGGCTTTCGATAACAGATTACTGCGACGTTGGTATACCAGAACTGATGTAGCATGTTAAAATGTTCTGTCAAGTGTACATACTGTTCCATTCCGCTTTGTTTTGCGTTGGAAGTCTACATATTATGCGCTTCGTTAACGAATAAAGGAAGAACGAACAGTCAATCAGGGTAACTTTTTTACCAGTCTGGGTATCTTTTACCACTTGCCACTTTTGTTTCAAATGGCAGCTACTCCACCTACTGCACTAATAGCAACAGTTTAATTACCTTTGTGGTTTATAGATAGTGTGTCAGTTGTCTTTCCGACTTCCTACAAGTTCCGAGGCATGTGATTATCCTTTAATTGCGTTGGCTGTGTAGACAACTTCTGGCCAGGTTAACACAAATATATTGATATTTTAAAATAATCCTACAGCTCTAAATTCACTCTATTTTCACTTCATATTAAGGCGTAATTTCCTTCTGGCACGATCTAAATTTACCCAGAGAATGGGCTATAGGAAGAATTTTTTTTTTAAGGCTGGTAAGTTATCCTGAACGACAGTGTATCTTTGTATCAACAGAATAATTGAAACATTTCTCTAATAGGGCACAGTTTGTCCACATCTTCATTTTTCCAAGGACTTAGTAATGAGAGATTTAAAATGTTACAATGTCTGTTGTGATATGTATTTTATTTTGTATCCAATATTTTCAAAAAAAATGGTAGAAAGTGGTACATAACTATCCCGACTGACTGGACAACAACACAACTGTATTTTGGGAAAAATTGTTCTGCAAGTATGTCATGCAATATTTCAAACAAGTGTCTGGCAGTATGGCAAATAACAATTGGCTTGTCACTCTTGGTAGTCTGTTGATGACAATTGTCCGTAATAAGGTGTTGGTCCTTCAAGGGTTCATGCTTGGGTAGTCTGTAGATCCGATAACTTTCAAACACCACTTGCTCACTAATGCAGTGTTTTACAACTAAATTGTCTTTAAGGGCTTTAGATCAGACATCTCCTTATTTCAGATCCTTTTTTTCAGTTTCAGGACTTCGAAAATGGCTATAGCCCTTTTTAGAAGGGAAGTGAGCCTTCTCTGCACTGTCTTTGTTGATAGTGCAGTTCCGTATCCTCTGCTGCTCTATTTTTATGGTGGTGGCATTAGCAATAGTGTAGGACTACAGTGACCCGCAGTCACGGATATAGGGTTTGGTTCTTGGGGAAGGCATAGTTTCTCAATGTCAAAGGCGACCAACATATCATGTACAAAATTTCACATGACTATGAAACCAAACTAAGAGAAGTTAATTAACTCCAAAGTAATCGTCACTGAACAGAACAATGGTGCTCAGGGCAATGACGCGTTGTCAGCTGTCAGGACTCGAATCTGTACTGAAATTAGACTGTAGAAACACCATCAGGGTGAGAGTTGGAGGGCTTGTATTAGAAACGCAAACAAAATCGAATGCTCGTGAAATTATTATACCGGAATGAAATCCCACATGTATTGGAGTGGGAATTACTAAGGCATGGAATAGACCGAAATTAACATGGGATCATATCAGCACGAAGTCTCAGAGACAATGTGTTCCGAGTCGGAGGTTACAGAGAAATTTCTTTTCCACTCCAAGGCCCATACCTTTTGGGTCACATCTTCTACCTCTATTGTGTCCGGAGCGTTGAACTTTTGACACATCATTTTATCGTTGGCTGGTGATGTATCAGAACCATCCAACAGCCGATTCCCACTGGCCACTTCTCCTTCCCTCCATACCCCCCCCCCCTCCCGGGGTATCAGTCCGTTGTTGCACTACCTCAAAAGTCCCTAAAATCTTGTATTTGCGACCAGTTGTTGATACTCGAGTGGTCACGTCCCACAAACGATCCTACTCTTTTTGCATTCCCAGAAGGGGCCACCGTCGGTGCCAGGTCGGCCTCTCTGTACAATCTTACACACCTGATTGGCCACAGAGTAGTTGAAAACTCACAACGATAATATCGCCCCTGTTACGTTTCTCAAGCAGGCGCTAGCTGAGTGAACGAATTTTTTTTTCTAGCGCAGAAAGCCTGTTCCCAAGTCCTATTCTACGTCCAGACTCGTATTAAGCTGACGGTACGTCCTTTCTGTCAGTCGCTAACTTTTTGTGCAGAGTTTGTGTCACCGTACTGTTCTTAGCAATCACTCCAGATAGCAGCTCCTAAAGAGCAGGTAAAACTAACCTACCGATGGGATTTAAATTAAAATGACGCCCAGTTATGACCGTGGAAAGCATCGGTTTCTGTCAGACTTGCAGGCGGTAGCCGATTAGTTAGGAGACTGAGGTAAATGGAAATGAGCGTTTGGCGTCATTGGCCGGGAGGCCCCTTACGGGGCAGGTCCGGCCGCCTCGGTGAAGGCCTTATTACATTCGTCGCCACATTGGGCGACCTGCACGCCGGATGGGGATGAAATGAAGAAGACAACACAACACCCAGTCCCTGAGCGGAGAAAATCCCTGACCCAGCCTGGAATCGAACCCGGGCCCCTTAGGACGGCAGTCCGTCACGCTGACCATTTAGCTATCGGGGGCGGGATGGATAGGAGTTACACCTCGAATTCAAAGACAATTTAAAGATTAAGAGTTTGATACATTCTGAGACTAGAGTAGTAGTCATTGACATAAATCCATAACTAGTAACACAGGACGAGAGATTTTTGAGCCATTAGTCTTCTGAAAGGTTTGATGCGGCCCGCCACGAATTCCTCTCCTGTGCCAATCTCTTCATCTCAGAGTAGCACTTGCAACCTACGTCCTCTGTTATTTGCTGGATGTATTCCAAACTCTGTCTTCCTCTACAGTTTTTACCCTCTACAGCTTCCTCTAATTCCGTGGAAGTTATTCCTTGATGTCTTAACAGATGTTTTACCATCCTGTCCTCTTTTCCATATATTCCTTTCCTCGCGGATTCTGCGAAGAATCTCCTCACCGCATACCTTATCAGTCCACCTAATTTTCAACATTCTTCTATAATACCACATCTCTTCTGTTCTGGTTCTTCCACAGTCCATGTTTCAGTACCATACAATTCTGCGCTCCTAATGTACACTCTCAGAAATTTCTTTCCCAAATTAAGGCCTATGTTTGATACTGGCAGACTTCTCTTGGCCATGAACGCCCATTTTGCCAGTGCTAGGCTGCATTTTATACGCGCTATGCTGGCAGTTGTTTTTATCCAGACATCAGTCTTCTTCTGACTGGTTTGATGCGGCCCGCCACGAATTTGTCTCCTCTGCCAACCTCTTCATCTCAGAGTAGCACTTGCAGGTAAAATTAACATACCGATGGGATTTAATTATATACTGGACGTATTCCAATCACTGTCTTCCTCTACAGTTTTTGCCCTCTACAGCTCCCTCTACAGACCTCCTACCATCCTGTCCCTTCTCCTTGTCAATGTTTTCCACACATTCCTTTCCTCTCCGATTCTGCGCAGGACCTCCTCATTCTTCACCTTATCAGTCCACCTAATTTTCAACTTTCCTCCGTAGTACCACACTCAAATACTTCGATTCTCTCTTGTTCCAGTTTTTCCACTGTCTATGTTTCACTACCATTCAGTGCTGTGCTCCAAACGTTCATCCTCAGAAATTTCTTCCTCAAGTTAAGGCCTATGTTTGATACTAGTAGACTTCTCTTGGCCAGGAATGACCTTTTTGAAGTGGTGGTCTGCTATTGATGTGCTCCGTGTTCCGTCCGTCATTCGTTATTTTGCTTCCTAGGTAGCAGAATTCCGTAACTTCATCTACTTTGTGGCCATCAATACTGATGTTCAGTTTCTCGCTGTTATCATTTCTGCTACTTCTCATTACATTTGTCTTTCTTTGATCTACTTTCAATCCATATTCTGTACTCATTAGACTGTTCACCCCATTCAGCTGATCATGTAATTAACAGCAATTGTCATTTAAGTATTCAGCACATTCCTTTCCGCTATTCAGGATATTTCTTTCAGAAATTCAGACATTGTAAGTACTTTTACCATCACAAAAAATTCATGTAGATTTATTTTCATCATAGAGAACAGAGAATGCCGAGTTTTAAAACTTTAGGTCAGAGTGTTACACGTGTGTTAGCTCAAGAATGGCTCGAACAAAACTGAATGGAGACTCACGTTGAACATTTTTCATTCCACGTACATTTCCAGTTACTTTTCACATTATTTTTAACAACAGCCACAGCACTGGAGCGTAGCTTCGGGCTTCTTATCGCGATACGCGGCCGTCAACTCAGTCTGGATTTCATTCGGTGACGTAAAATCCCCGTACCGCGCAAAAGATCACCGACGGCCCTCACATCATCTCTGCGTAGCTCATCGAATAAAGAAACATACAACAAACACTCTGTAATTTTTCATATTAAACTACTACCACAAAAATTATTAACATACGAAACAGTATTTTAAATGTATCTTACCAGCCGGCCGCGGTGGCCGTGCGGTTCTAGGCGCTGCAGTCCGTAACCGCGGGACTGCTACGGTCGCAGGTTCGAATCCTGCCTCGGGCATGAATGTGTGTGATGTCCTTAGGTTAGTTAGGTTTAAATAGTTCTAAGTTCTAGGGGACTGATGACCTACGATGTTAAGTCCCATAGTGCTCAGAGCCATTGTATCTTACCGCATATCATGGAACCAGCAAAACTAGCGACTGTTACATCGTCAAATGATATGCCACTATAATCTCTAGATTCTTCACTTAACACTGGTTCGTGAAATTTTAGAAGTAAATTTTCGCGGGAAAATTGGCGTCTGGAAAATCGAAGTATTCATCGTTTCCGTGAGGAATTCGTGTGACTGAATCAAATCTGTGACCACCGTGCCGGTTTCTTTGTCAATATCCAGTGCACATCCTACACTTCAGCTATGTCTAACTAGGGATGCTTAACTGATTGGTAAGCAGTCTCATCTGCAGGGCGACTGCATTTTCAGAGTACCCTGCCAACGAACCCAAGTCGACCATATGCCTTAACTATGGTTATGCCTGTGTCTAAGTCAACATACTCGGCATTATGGTGCGTGGCAAAGGGTACTCTGTACCACTACTACTCAGTTCCTTTCCCGTTCCACTGGCAAATAGAGAGACGGAAAAACAACTATCTATATCCCTCCGTATAAGCCATTACCTCACCTTCGTGCTCCTCGCAATAAAATAGGCTGCAGCAGAATCTTCCTCTAATCAAATTCAAGTGCCAAATCTACAAATTTTCTCAACAGTGTTCCTCGAAAAGAGCGTCGTCTTCTCTCCAGAGATTGCCACTTGATTTCATGAAGCACTTCCGTAATACCCGCATGCTCATCAAACAAATTCGTAACAAATCTAGGAACGTGCCTCTGTATTGCTTCGACGTCTTCCTTTATTCCGAACTGTTGGCAGTCCCAAACTCTGGAGCAGTACTGCAAACTGGGTCACACTTACTGTTCTGTACGCCGTCTCCGTTACAGATGAACCACACTTTCCTAAAATTCTCCCCGCAAACCGAAGTGGACCATTCGCCTACCCTAGTACAGTCTTAATATTCTCATTCCATTTCATATCGCTTTGCAACGTTACGCCTAGATGTTTAATCCACGTGAGTGTGGCAACCAACACACTATTAACATTGCATTCGAATATTAAGACATTGTTTTTCCTACACATCTACATTAACTCAATTTTTTTTACATTTAGAGCAAGCTGCCATTCATCACATCAACTAGAAATTTCTTCTAAGTAATCTTGTAACCTCCTACAGTCACTCAACGACGTCATCTTGCCGTACACGACAGCAGCATCAGCAAACAACTACAGGTTGTTCCTAACCTTGTCCGTCAGATCATTTATGTAGGTGTCCATTATTAAAGTTCCAGTTTAAAAAAGGCTGTAGAAAGAGAACCACTGCTCAGAATGAAGTCAGATTGGAACAAAATATTTTTGAGCTGGGGGCAAACGTTATGAAAGAAAGAAAAATTAACAAAAATTTTACCAGTAGATGGCACCGTATGCGTCTTAATGTAAGTGGGGTCGGCTACAAATGACAGATGAATTACGGTACGATGGCTATGGTTTCAGGTGCACATTACACCATCCGCACGGCTCAATGTACATGATTGGACAAGATCGGCACTCAACAGTTGTGGCAGTTAGGCAAGCCCATGCACCACGGCAAGGTCGTACCACATCGGGTGGGAAATTCGTTTATTAACGGTGCTGAGGCCAAAAACAGCATAAAAAGCAAAACGACATCGACTTTTAATTGTCCTCGGGCCAAAAAGAACAAAAATCAAATTATATCGGTTTCTACTTGTCATGAGACTGGCGCAATCGAGGAATGGCCTGTTCCACAACAGATCGGAGTGCCTCGGGGGTCAAGTTCAGAATGCATTGACAGTGCATGTCATCAGTTCAGCTACGTTCGTAAATTGGAGTACTGAACGAACATCTTTCAGATAACCCCGCAACTAGAAGTCACACCGATTATCTGGACGGCCAGGTTATAGGGAAATGACGGCTCATCATCCTAGCATTTCAGAAATCGCCTTGCAGTAGTCGCTACACTGGCTGTGCAATGTGCAGAGGAGCGCCATCCTGGATGAAAATTATCCCACCCACACATCGACGCTGTTGAAAGGTGTGGATGACGTTTGTGTACAAAAGACTCCCACAGCGTTTACCACTGACGGTACAAGAAACAAGACACGCAGGACACATCTCCTCGAAAAACACGGCTCTACAATACACGATGCCATCAAAGCGCACCACACACTTTTGCAGAACTAACTGATACCGGTTGAGGAGCGTGCTGATTTTCCGTTGCCATATTCTGAAATTCTGCGTATTGACATGACCTTGGAGATGGAATTAGGATCCATCTGTCAGCAGTAAGAAATTTCAGAGCGAACATTTGTCTTGGCGGTATGTGAGTAGGAAGCAACTCCTTGTCTTGTGCGGACATCAACGCAGGACCTTTCGTAGGATTTTAGGCACCGTGCTCGCAGGTATGTTCAACGTTCGCGTAGTTCCTCGTAGACTGCATGTTTGCATGCCGCTCCTCGATCCCTCCTGCAATGCTGTGGCCATATATTCGACAGCAGTCGAGTTAGCTGTTTTCCTCCCCCTGCCACGATGCATTTCAGAAGAATCCGTTTCTTTCGAATTCCGTGACCATTTTCTCCAGAACCTTAGCAGAACTCAGGCCAATGACTTTTCTCACACACTGTGTGTTCGGAATATCTGCACGGCTACTGTAGCACAGTTAACGTTCTTGTAAAAAAGGTTTACCATCAGCGCGCGTTCCTTCATGGAGACAGTTATGTTGGATGTCTCGGACGCAAACAGCAACACCCGAGTGTCGCGCGTCTGTTGGTGTGCATATTCTGACGGTTACAGCGCCATCCATTGGTAAAATTCGCGCAATTTTTTTTCCACGACATTTCCCCCTGCGTCAATAACATGCTGTTCGTATTAGACGTGATGGTGAGCAGTGGTTCTCTTTTTACAGCGTTTCGAAACTGGAACTTCAATTATGGACACCCTGTATATACAGCATAATAGCGGTACTATCGAACTTCCCCGGGGCACTTTTGACGACATCCTCGTCTATGATGAACACTCACCATCGAGTACAGCGTACTGGATTCTACATCTACATCTACATCTACATACATACTCCGCAATCCACCATACGGTGCGTGGCGGAGGGTACCTCGTACCACAACTAGCATCTTCTCTCCCTGTTCCACTCCCAAGCAGAAAGAGGGAAAAATGTCTGCCTATATGCCTCTGTACGAGCCCTAATCTCTTTTATCTTATCTTTGTGGTCTTTCCGCGAAATATAAGTTGGCGGCAGTTAAACTGTACAGCAGTCAGCCTCAAATGCTGGTTCTCTAAATTTCCTCAGCAGCAATTCACAAAAAGAACTCCTCCTTTCCTCCAGAGACCCCACCCGAGTTCCTGAAGCATTTCCGTAACACTCGCGTGATGATCGAACCTACCAGTAACAAATCTAGCAGCCCGCCTCGGAATTGCTTCTGTGTCCTCCCTCAATCCGACCTGATAGGGAACCCAAACGCTCGAGCAGTACTCAAGAATAGGTCGTATTAGTGTTTTATAAGCGGTCTCCTTTACAGATGAACCACATCTTCCCAAAATTCTACCAATGAACCGAAGACGACTATCCGCCTTCCCCACAACTGCCATTACATGCTTGTCCCACTTCATATCGCTCTGCAATGTTACGCCCAAATATTTAATCGACGTGACTGTGTCAAGCGCCACACTACTAATGGAGTATTCAAACATTACAGGATTCTTTTTCCTATTCATCTACATTAATTTACATATAGCTATATTTAGAGTTGGCTGCCATTCTTTACACCAATCACAAATCCTGTCCAAGTCATCTTGTATCCTCCTACAATCACTCCACGACGACACCTTCCCGTACACCACAGCATCGTCAGCAAACAGCCGCACATTGCCATCCACCCTATCCGAAAGATCATTTATGTAGATAGATAACAACAGCACTCCAGATGATACCCTCACCTCCGATGAACACTCACCATCGAGGACAACGTACTGGTTTCTATTACTTAAGAAGTCTTCGAGCCACTCACATATTTGGGAACCAATCCCATATGCTCGTACCTTAGTTAGGAGTCTGCAGTGGGGCACCGAGTCAAACGCTTTCCGGAAGTCAAGGAATATGACATCCGTCTGATACCCTTCATCCATGGTTCGCAAAATATCACGTGAAAAAAGGGCGAGTTGCGTTTCGCAGGAGCGATGCTTTCTAAAGCCGTGCTGAAGCATCGACAGCAACTTCTCTGTCTCAAGGAAGTTCATTATATTCGAACTAAGAATATGTTCGAGAATCCTGCAACAAACCGATGTTAAGGAGATATTGGTCTGTAATTTTGAGGATCCGTCCTTCTACCCTTCTTATATACAGGCGTCACCTACGCTTTTTTCCAGTCGCTCGGGACTTCACGTTGGGCAAGAGTTTCGCGATAAATGAAAGCTAAGTAAGGAGCCAATGCAGTAGAGTACTCTCTGTAAAACCGAATTGGAATCCCATAAGGACCTGGCGATTTATTTATTTTCAACCCATTCAACTGCTTCACAACCCCAGGGATGTCTATCACTATGTCCTCCATACGGGAATCTGTACGAGACTCAAACGGCGGTATGTTTGTACGATCCTCCTGCGTGAAAGATTTCTCAAATGCTACATTTAAAATTCCAGCTTTCGTTTTGCTGTGTTCCGTTGCCACGCCAAACTGATCAGTGAGTGACTGGATGTAAGCCTTCGACCCGCTTACCGATTTTACGTAAGACCAGAATTTGCTTGGGTTTTCAGCAAGATCTTTTGCCAAGGTATGACGGTGGTAATGGTTGTATGCTTCGCGCATCGCTCTTTCTACAGCAGCACGAATCTCTATTACTCAATAAATCTTCGAGCCACTCACATACTTGGTATCTTCGATAACAGACTGCAGTGGGGCTCTCTGTCAAACACTTTCCAGAAATCTGGGAATGTGGAAGCTGCCTCTTATCCTTCATCCACATTTCGCACGATATCATGAAACAAAACGGCGAGATGAGTTTCGCACGAGTGACGGTTTCTAAAATTTTCCTGGTTTCTGGACAGAAGGTTTTCCGTCTCAAGGAAATTTATTACAATCGAATTGAGAATATGTTCAAGAATTCGTCAGCAAACCGATTTTAAGGATATTGGTGTGTAATTTTGCGGGTCCATTCTTCCACCCTTCTTATACACCTGCGCTTTTTTTGCAGTCGCTTGGGACCTTGCGCTGGGTGAGACATTCGCAGTAAATGCAAGCTACGTGAGGGATCCACGCCGCAGAGTCGTTTTCTACATGTAGCTACACTCAGATATTTCTGTGAATTGATTGACTCCAGTACTATTTGATGTTGTAGTCAGAGGATACCACGCTTTTTTTCGTTTCTTGAAGAAGTGCAGAATTTTACATTTCTGAACCAAGTTCTCAACATTTTCGCCAAATTGAGTCTAATGGTTCAAATGGCTCTGAGCACTACGGGACTTAACATCTGAGGTCACCAGTCCCCTAGAACTTAGAACTACTTAAACGTAACTAACCTAAGGACATCACACACATCCATGCCCGAGGCAGGATTCGGACCTGCGACCGTAGCGGTCGCGCGGTTCCAGACTGCAGCGCCTAGAACCGCTCGGCCACACTGGCAGGCCAAACTGGGTCTTATCAGTATCTGTCTGGATAACTGTGGAACATTTTCCAGAAAGTATTTCATAGTAGATTACTGCACCATCTCAAAAACGTTTGGGGTTACAGTTAACTTTATCGCCAGATCATTAAAAACGGGGAGACTTCTAAAAAATTAGTTACACAGTATCATGGCAGGCCAGGTAACTTTCATTGAATCCTACACTGCACTTCAAACTCATACAGATACATGACACTGCTTTTCTTCAACACAGTCATTAAGTCTCTGGGAACAAGGTTGGAACATTCCACAAATCGTTCAGTTTCTTGACGACATAAATCCTTCCCTTGGTCACGGAGCCATTCGAGAACCGTCAGATAATCGTTCTCATCTTTGGAAAACTTCTTTTCATCCAGATGTTCTTCCCTGACTGCCTGGACGTGATCGACTGTGGTCGATATCGATAGTCTTCGTTCACGATAGCATCACCCACGTCCATGTGGCCTAGACCAAATTCTTGGTACCGTTTCACTACAACTGATCTCGACATTTCATGTGCTCCAAGTACCGCCAATATTTCTCGCCGAATCAGTGCGCAATTTAGACTTTTACGTGCAAGAATCGTACTGTCGTGCGAACTTCAAATTTGGAGTACGTTTCCAGTTGCAGCGCCATTTCGATGCCGGTGCACCTTTTCCGTACCATTGAAGAACTGTGTCTGCTGGTAGCCGGGAACATGTAGCCTGCTCTCTTCTGACAACGCGCCAGTCTTGTTGCGCGGTGGTCTTAGCGTGGGATCACATGTCTGACTTACTTTCTGAAGTCCCTGCCTACAACACGAACAACAAGGGTGCCGAAACATTTCCCTGGGCCACGATTCTCCACTCAAGATGACATGCGGCGTCCTTCCCATCAAAAACTCCTGAATCCAGTCATAAATATTGCTTTATCCCCTTATACTTGTACTTTTGTTACTATTTCCCAAATTAATAAATGATTTTTAGACTAATTATTGTGGACATGGTGCGCAGGACCATTCGAAACATTTGGAAATTTTATTTTATTGACTTGTTTCCCAAAACGAAACTGTAATTTCCGCACTATATGTTTTTACATGAAATTTAGCCCAAATTTACCTCCCACTCTATAAAAAGTCTACGTATTACCAAAACTATGCGCCCAAAAACCGTTATCCATCTTAAACTCGTATGCTAACCTTTGACTAAACAGAACCTAATTTGAATTGAGCTGTAACTGGTCTCAATACCACTTGCCTTTATATTAAATGTGCAACTGAAGTAAAACAATTATCTGACCCTAATCAAAATTTGCTCTTACCTCACGTCTTGGCAACATTTCTGCAGATTTCTCGAAAGCAAAACAGCAAACAGCAAACACGCAGTGGCTACGCTAGACTTATATTTCTAAATAAAATTTTCAACTGTTGCATACCACATGTTCATGAGTAATCATAAACAGTGGGGTGGAGAGTAACTGTTCCTATGAAATGATATTCCGAGACAACGATTTTAAAATGAACATTGATCTGAACAATACTATGCTTAACAAAATGAACAATGATTTGAAAAGGACACAATGTTAACAGAAAATTTCTATAAGAACCAAACTGCTTAATCAGTTGATACCTAAATGCATGATACAGGGAAGTGCGGTGGTCTTTTTCTCTCAGTTCTGAGAAAGTTAACTAGCTGACGATCATTCCGACTAGCTGCGCAGTGCTGTAGTCTTACCTTACATTTCTTCTCTTCATGAAATAATAACATTATTCAAAATTTATATTCTACCCGGTTTCCAATATATACATCTTATTCCTCCTTCCTGTCGTTTACAGTATGTCTCTTCATCTAACAGATACAATCACAAGTCGAAACAACACTACTGAATACGTTCATCACTTACCGTTCTTCAACTAAGAATTATGTTACGAGGTGCATTCAAGTTCTAAGGCCTCCGATTTCTTTTCTAATCAACTACTCACCCGAAATCGATGAAACTGACGTTACTTCTCGACGTAATCGCCCTGCAGACGTACACATTTTTCACAACGCTGACGCCATGATTCCATGGCAGCGGCGAAGGCTTCTTTAGGAGTCTGTTTTGACCACTGGAAAATAGCTGAGACAATAGCAGCACGGCTGGTGAATGTGCGGCCACGGAGAGTGTCTTTCATTGTTGGAAAAAGCCAAAAGTCACTAGGAGCCAGGTCAGGTGAGTAGGGAGCATGAGGAATCACTTCAAAGTTGCTATCACGAAGAAACTGTTGCGTAACGTTAGCTCGATGTGCGGGTGCGTTGTCTCGGTGAAACGGCACACGCGCAGCCCTTCCCGGACGTTTCTGTTGCAGTGCAGGAAGGAATTTGTTCTTCAAAACATTTTCGTAGGATGCACCTGTTACCGTAGTGCCCTTTGCAACGCAATGGCTAAGGATTACGCCCTCGCTGTCCCAGAACATGGACACCATCATTTTTTCAGCACTGGCGGTTACCCGAAATTTTTTTGGTGGCGGTGAATCTGTGTGCTTCCATTGAGCTGACTGGCGCTTTGTTTCTGGATTGAAAAATGACATCCACGTCTCATCCATTGTCACAACCGACGAAAAGAAAGTCCCATTCATGCTGTCGTTGCGCGTCGACATTGCTTGGCAACATGCCACACGGGCAGCCATGTGGTCGTCCGTCAGCATTCGTGGCACTAACCTGGATGACAGTTTTCGCATTTTCAGGTCGTCATGCAGGATTGTGTGCACAGAACCCACAGAAATGCCAACTCTGGAGGCGATCTGTTCAACAGTCATTCGGCGATCCCCCAAAACAATTCTCTCCACTTTCTCGATCATGTCGTCAGACCGGCTTGTGCGAGCCCGAGGTTGTTTCGGCTTGTTGTTACACGATGTTCTGCCTTCATTAAACTGTCGCACCCACGAACGCACTTTCGACACATACATAACTCCATCACCACATGTCTCCTTCAACTGTCGATGAATTTCAATTGGTTTCACACCACGCAAATTCAGAAAACGAATGATTGCACGCTGTTCAAGTAAGGAAAATGTCGCCATTTTAAGTATTTAAAACAGTTCTCATTCTCGCCGCTGGCGGTAAAAGTCCATCTGCCGTACGGTGCTGCCATCTCTGGGACGTATTGACAATGAACGCGGCCTCATTTTAAAACAATGCGCATGTTTCTATCTCTTTCCAGTCCAGAGAAAAAAAATCGGAGGCCTTAGAACTTGAATACACTTCGTACTGCGCAGAGACAAGAACTGTGGTCCAACAAGATCAAAGATTGTTTAACAGTAACATAACTTGCTCTCTCTCTGACATGCACATCGATAACTTACAAAAACAAAATGACACGTCCACCTCACAAAACAAGAGCAAAATAACATTCACGTTATGATACTACATGTTCATTCACAATTAAAAATTAACCCTTTCAGCTTATTTCTACTTTACATTATTTTCTGAATCGAAATTTCTCGTATTTAGGGAACGTTCATAAAAAACAGAGTAATTATGATATGGGTTCAAATGGCTCTGAGCACTATGGGACTCAACTGCTGTGGTCATCAGTCCCCTAGAACTTAGAACTACTTAAACCTAACTAACCTAAGGACATCACACACATCCATGCCCGTTATGATATGGGTCTCAAGGTTACTATAAGGGTGTTACCTGTGTAGTCAACAATATTTTAAAGGCGTTCTTGGATGATTAATTTTGATATCATAACATTCTGACTCATTACCTTTTTATTTTTGTTATTAGATGTTTCCGCCAGTGTATATTGGTGCGAATAACATTTAATGCATGCCAGTATTACGTAGTTTGGAACCCGATCACCTTCTGGATAACCTTGAAGATAGCATCACTTTGGCACTATGTAGGTTAATACGCGAACCTCAACTCTACCCGTAGCCTATAGCTGACGTAACGTCTGTCCTTGAAGATTCTTCCGTCTTTACCGCGGCTTTTAATTTCTATCGTGCGCTTAAGTATCTGCACTGCCTGAAAAAAATCACAACACCAAGAAGGACTTGTACGACGTAAAACTGGCAAGCGTGTGGCAAGTCTTTGTGTTGCGAGTTTTGCCACTGCTGTTCCCGTTCCAGGCGTGTCACCTTTCATGAAATGCGAAAACCACGTGTATCTGTTTCTTCAGCTCTTGAAATGTATGGAAATCCGTATAAGTATCTGCTCTCCCTGAAAAAATCACAACACCAAGAAGGACTTGTGCGACATAAAACTGGTAGGCGTGTTTTTACATCTGAAAGGTGATGTCTATTCAGATTTCGCGCCAGTCACATAGAAATGGCGTTTGGAGTTGCTCCAAACACACGCTGTAACGGTCGTGAGCGTTAGTCATCTTTGATATTGTACGTGGTGTGTTGATGTTAGTCAAAAGTGCCTTTAATTCGATAAAGACGCGATTATCACCACGTCACTTAGTTTGAACTGGGTCGTGTAATGGGGCAACAAGAAGCTGGATGTTCCTTCTGCGGTATTGCAGAATGACTTGGCTTAAATGTAGCCACTGTACGTGATTGCTGACAGCGGTGGTCACGGAAATTAAGGGTGGTGGGGGGTGGGGCGGGGGGGACGTTGATGAAAAACACACACTGTTTCCAAAATGCACCGAATCCACAGTTTTGGAGATATGGCAATGACATTTTGTACCACGCTTTACGTGAAAGTAACACATTTACATATAAAATCCTTCGATTATATATATTCAACTTTTTTTAATGAAATTTGAAGTTTTATTTTCAAAAAATAAAGTATGTTCCTTTTTCTCAGAAAGTATTCAAGGTATTTCTACAAAAATATCTTTGTTTCATCTCTTTATATGTTGTAAGCTTCTCTCATGAGGTTTTTGGAATAAGTCAAATAGGAGAATTTTCATTACTTTTTAATTATAATTCCGCAAGTGCAATTTTAAATTCATGCAAAATTCCAAGAACTTTGCACCATATCCCAGCTTGCAATCAGAATTTCAAAATTTGGTCTTGCGACAACGTTTATTAAGTTTACATAATTCTAGCATCTAGAATCTGAGGAAAACGTACAGAAACTTTAAAAAACAAACTTTTCAGGAAATGCAATTGAAAGTTCAACCTAACTTTTTTTCCTTATGTCACTTCTTCAGAAGGCACCACATTTGTACTCTGGGTCGTCTTTCCCTTCAAGGCTTCTCTTCTGGTTTCTTGTTGTCTGTCTTCTTTCCTTTACCAGGTCTTCAACTGACTTTTCTCAGGATGTCTTGAGTAAAATTTCCTATCTTGAAGCCATTCTTTCTAATACCTTCATCCTCCCGACGTTCCCACCATTAAATACGAGGCCTGTTCAGAAAGTAAGCTCCGATTGATTGCCAAATTGAAACCACAGTGAACATCAGAAATGTTTTACTTGTAACAATTAGCTACACCTTTCAGCTACTTCTCTACGTAGTCGCCGTTCTGACAGACTTTTGTCATAGCGTTGTACCAACTTTTCAATAGCCTCATTATAGAAGGCAGCCGCCAGTGCTTTCCGCCAATTCTCCACGCTGGCCTACACCTCGTTGTCTGTGTCAAAATGTTGTCTTCAAAGACAGCGGTTCATGTGACCAGAGATGAAACTCAGGGGGAGACAATTGCGGACTGTATTGTGGGTAATCTCACATTTCCATTTGAAAACGATGCAGGAGCATCTTCATTGCCTCTGCAGAATGCGGCTGAGAATTGTCTTGAAGAAGAAACAGCACGACAGTTATGTAATGTTAGCTGCATAGCTTCAGGCGAAATTTCTCACCAGGCCCTCGTACTTGGCGGCAGACACTATTTTCTAGACTTCTTTACGCACTCACTGCGAGCTCAGAAATGAGAAGAGCGACGTGATGCTAACTGGGGTTATACTAGAGACACTACCCAACACATCTGTGCAAAGCTTTATCGGATTTTCATAGTCGTTTCCATTTCGCGACCGATCGGAGCTTACTTTCTGAACGCCCCTCGTACAATAACTGCATCATAAGTTGCAATTATGACAACTGTAGCAGATGCAAATGTGGTTTGGATCATCGTTTCCATATGAGTGAATTTAGAGACTCATTTGGATTTTGGGTTTTGCTATGAACACACTTTTTGAGAAGTGCAGGATCGGCCAAAGATGAGCTATAAAACTAAAGAGTATGTATCGCGGCCTTCTAGATGTATCCCGCACACGTTTGGTTGAAAGTAATACACAGAATCGTTGTTCACTGAGCTGGTATTGAAGTCCTTCTTCAAAACGTGGGCGTGGCAGGGAGGCCGCGTCACACTTTTAATTAATTTTCAGGCACTTCGGATGCGATTTCAACATTTAAACTTTGAGAACTTATTGTCCATGAGTTGTAATAACAAATAAAAAATAAATCGAAAATTGACATTTTTGGTCAATATGGGTCTGGCGCATCGTACTGCATCTGCAGTAGCAGTTTGAGCAGCAGTCGCCACCACAGTGACACAAGGAATTGTTCCAAATCGGCTCCGAACCAGACGCCCAGTAACGTGCATTCCACTGATCTCTTACCGAGCGAGGTGGCGCAGTGGTTAGACACTGGACTCGCATTCGGGAGGACGACGGTTCAATCCCGCGTCCGGCCATCCTGATTTAGGTTTTCCGTGATTTCCCTAAATCACTCCAGGCAAATGCCGGGATGGTTCCTTTGAAAGGGCACGGCCGACTTCCTTCCCTTCTTTGCCTAATCCAATGAGACCGATGACCTCGCTGTCCGGTCTCCTTCCCCAAAAAACCCAACCCATCCACTGGCCTCAAGCCACCGCCATGGAGGTCTATTGTGTTTTCTGATACAAACTGGAGCTGCCCCGGTGCCTATTATGGCCGTACGCTACTCAGAAGGGGGACAGTTGAGGGCCTGCAACCAAAGGTCTTGATATGCCAACGGTCTAGACACACAGGACCTCTACCTTTATTTATGGTTGTCAATTCGTATGACAGCAGGAGCATTCTTGTGGTTATCCCACGCACCCTAACTGGAAATTTATACACCAATCTGATGATTCGACCTTTTGTGCTGCTGTTGTGCTGTTGTAACCCAACTCTCTTTACAAATTGTCGACGTGTTGCCTTGGCCTGCTCGATCACCAGATCTGAGATTAGATTAGATTAATTATTCATTCCATTGACCCACAAAAGAGGGGATCCTCCTGGGTGTGGAACATGTCATATAAAACATTACAAAAATGTAATTAGAAAAACTTGAGTTTCATTAATTTTAATGATCCTCAGTGAATAAACAGTAAAATTATGTACATGAATTAAAATTAAACTTCTAATATTTGCAAGTTTAATAGTTACATCTGCTTTCATTAAATCCATCATTCACGCAGTAGCTAGTTACTTGGCTATTGCAACCAACTATTGCCAAAAATTAAAGTAAATTATTCATTTCAATGATCCTCAGTTAAGAACAGTCAAATTATGTAGAAGATTTAAAATTAAACTTCCACTATTTACAGACTTAAGACTTACATCTGCTTCCCATACATCCATCCCATTCACACGGTAGGTAGTTATTTGGCTGTTACAACTAAGTATTGTCAAAAATGAAAGTGGGCTATAATAAATTTTCATTAAAATGGTCTACTGCACTTGTTGAGAAATTCATGGATGGAATAGAAGGAGTTGGCCACCAAAAATTCTTTTAAATTATTTTTATATTGCGCCTTGTCTGAAACTAAACTCTTAATGGTTGCTTGTAATTTACTAAAAATATACATTTCTGAATACTGGACTCCTTTCTGGGCAAGAGTAAGTGATTTTAAATCTTTGTGTATATTGTTCTTATTCCTAGTATTGATACTGTGTACTAAGCAGTTTGTTGGAAAAAGAGATGAATTATTTACAACAAACTTCATTAAGGGGCGTAGGAGGTCAAACGGGCCGACTTGGAGCAGGAGAGGCACTACAGGGCATTTTAATTATTACAACTTTGTCAGCATGACCAGGAAGGATTCAAGATTCACATTCATAGCAATGAAAGTTCAAAAACATAACAAAATAATTTTTTTACATATGAATTTTCATACTTTTTGCACTTACTATTGGCTGCATTTGTTGGTATAGGTACACTTTTCTTCATAAGTGAGTGAGATTCTACGATGAATTTTACACAGCATACTAACCATACTTACAGACGCATGAAACTCTAGGATTTATTTAATTTATGAAAAAATGAATGAGCTGTTTAATTTTAAACTTCATGTCTAGAAAAAATTCAAATTTTATAATTATTTATCCCAATTTTTACCACAGTTTTTAATAGATTTGGAAAATTCTAGAGTTTTGCATTAAGGAGTTTGCGTTTAACAAGCAGTGCTAAATTAATAGAAGAATCTTTCTTACTTATGAAGGAAAGTGTACCTATAGCAACAAATGCAGCCAATAGTAAGTGAAAAGATGATGCAATTTCACATGCAAAAAAATTATTTTGTTATGTTTTTTCAACTTCTACTGCTATGAGTGTGAATCCTGAATCCTTCCTCGTCATGCTGACAAAGTTTTATGAATTTATTTGTAAAAGTATACACCGTGCAATTTAAAATGTCCTGTGGTGTCTCTCCTGCTCCAAATCGGCCCGTTTGACGTCCTACCCCCTTTAAGGAATAAATATACTGAGAAGCTGTGGTTAGTATGCCCACTTCTTTGAATAGGTTCCAAGATGATGTCCTTGGTTTTACACTACACATTTACTCTTATTATATGCTTTTGTACTGTCTCCAAACTAGCACATATGGGACATCATCGGACAACAACTCCAAGGTCATCTACAACCAGCATTAACTGCTCCGACCAAGTGCAAAAGCCATGGAACTCCATCCCACAAACTGACAGCCGGCATCTGTACAACACAACGCATGCACGTTTGCATTCATGCATTTAGCGTTATGCCGGTTATATGGGTTATTAGTGTACCAGCATTCCATTTTTGCAGTTGCTTATCTCGCACGTACTTTAACCTGTGACCTGCAATGTTAATCACTTACTTGGAAATGTATTCCCCATATTTCATTACTCTACATTAATTATTTTTTGGTGTTGCGATCATTTTCCGTCAGTGTATTTGCCCTCATTGAAACTACCTCTTGTTAAGCCATCTACTACTTCATCGTGCCAAGTACTCGGATATCCTTTTAATCACATTAAATGACTGGTTTTATTTTCGTTTATGGCTTTCATTGTCAATTACAACACGTCATAAACAAAGGTGTTGATATACAATTTACAATCCCAATGCTATGTTTGCTCCAAAGCTTTTATAGAATAGACTGCAATTAGAGTTTTATTCTATTTTTGGTTACCAAAGAGAGCAGCCTCTCTAATTACGAATACTTCTGCATTATAAACACTAATTCTGGTAATTATTTTTTCCCTATTTGCAAGACAGAACAATAATAGGCGCTACAGTTCCTCTCGTTTGTTTTCGATACATGGGTGTACAGAGTAAGGCCTAACTCATTCACCTTAGATAACTTTTAATTCATTGAAGATATTTGTCATTGCATTTCACGTAGTCCTGGAGTTCACGAAACAGAGACCAACGTGTTTTCATCAAGATGTAGGTATCACTTTTTTCGTGAAGCAATTTCTTTTTCTTTTGGTCAGAATGGCATTTCCGTATGAGACAAATTCATATCGTGGCTCCATTTTAAGGAAATTTTTCCTGTATCTCGTGGATTAATGAAGTTTCAAAAACACATTGGTCTACATGAACACCAGGTCATTATTCACCACGTGACAATTTTTTTTTTTTTTAAGGTACAGTTTCCCGGCCTATAAATCACTACTGACGAAAATCTGTCAGGTCTCCCAGCCGTGTGGCACTTTTGGGGTGCCGCGACGTTTCGACCAGTTTCATACAGATCACCTGCTGGCAAAGTGTTATATTACGAGTGTCTCTTATGTATACATATAGAAATACCCGCGATATATCGACACTGGTCGACGCCACTCAGCTTGGAGACACGATAAGTCAAATGTTATTTGGAGCACCTAACCTTGTATATGTGCTGGAAAATCTCGCCATTCGTTTTCCACGTAATCGGTACTGCATTTTAACCCTTGTGTGTTGACTCGTACTCACTGAAGGAAATAGTCGGTAGATTCACAGACTGCTGTTTCGCAGTCTTGGTACATGTAGATAACAACTGACTGTATCGTACCAAAGGAGATGTGGGTCTGTGGCAGCCTCTCACTAAAAAGATATTCCTTTGCATTCTGCTGGTTATTCACTTTCTGTCGGACGCTGAACTTCGGACATGACAAAATTTTTTTGTAGTTACTGCTCTTTGAAACACAACTTTTAGCTGATAGTTCGCTGCGGATGTCGAAAGGCATTTCTTTGTCTTTCGTTAGCTGGCCTTTCTCTCCTTGGAAGTACCTAAATGCCAGGTGTTGAGTACATTTAGTTTTTGTAACACGTATTATGAGCGGTACTTCCCCGTAGCCCATTACAGAGCGTACCAGCCCCTAGCATAAGTCGGTGGGGATATCCGGTTGGGCTCCCCAGTTACAGAACGTAAGAACTTGAGACTTCTTCCTGTTTTCATGACATGATTAACACGTCATACATTGCTGTTTGAACAAAGATGCATTACAATTCTCAAGAACTTCAGAATTTCCTGACACTCGCAAGTAATTTTTATCGTTTATAGTTGCCGAATTACGACACCGGCTTTGTTTTTTCTATTTGAACTATATATTTTTTTTCTGCGGCATTTGAAAGATGCTTCTAAGAGAACTTTAACGACTTAACATATAAGGGACTCGATCAAATAATATCAAGAGAAGAGCGACGCAAACCATTGCCCTGCAGTCAGGAGAAGACGTTCCACAAACGTCTCCACTATTGTACGAATAATGTAGGCAAGCACGTAACTTAGCTACGATACGTGAGTTCATTAACAAGGCTGTCATACCAAGCGCTCAAATTGCTGACCCTGAGTATGCTACAAGCTGTAAAGTGATTCTGGAGAAAGAACACGGCGCGTTGTTTCCATCTGGAGTTAACGACAGCACAGGCTCGTGTTATAAGGCATCTCATGCCTGCGGAGATCGTCGGTGTTTCCTTATCGACCACTTGTTTTAATTTTCGCCACAGATAAAATTGTAGGAATGTTAAGTTTAATGAGTGCGCAGGGTATTTTCCGTTTCCTGAACGATAGTTCGAGTACCCTCCAAATGTTATCTTAAGAGGGTCTATCATTACGTGTGCGGAATAGGAGGGCCGTCTGTCACATTGACACCACACATTACGTTATGTCCAGTGAGATGTCTTCCATAACTGCGGCAGCAGCGTATCTTAGGAACTAGGGATACTTGAGTGTATTTAGTTTCTCATTAATAAAACGGGCACCAATGATACGGGTTTCGAAAAGCATGCACCAAACGTTGATAATCCAGAGCATTGTTTTTATCCACTTTTTTGAGTCAGAGAGGATTTTCATCTGACGATTAGCGCGTATTGCTAAAGTTGACTTGCTCATAGATTATGAACGATACTTCTTCCTTAAACAAAATTTTGCATAGATGTGCCACATCACTTCTCACTTTTCGTAGATATCATTCGGAGAAGAGTAACCAATTTTGGAACTCATTGCCATGAGGCTGTTGATGCAGCGAAACGTAAAGAGGATGAAATGCTTTGGAATGTAGGGTTCGCAGGACAGTCGTTTGATTGATCCCTCTCGTACTTTCCAGATCCCTCTTAGCGACATTTGCATTATGTGCTACTGCTGCTTAAACGTTAGTTTCATTTCTTTCACCAGTCGCTCTTCTTTTTGCGTGGTGTATTTTATTCTTCTCGTTCCCAATTCATGGAACTTCTTTTTTTATGATGTGTGTGGAGGCAGATAGTGAATGCTTGACACGATCTCGATACTTTTCAACATACAACTGCACTACTGTTCTAATAATTTGGTGGCATCCACCATAAACGATGTTCACTTTTTCGACTGTCGTGTTGTGAATGTCTCAGTAGCTCTACGAGCAAGTTATCCGATTGCTACAACAGCGGTACACAGACTGATGGGCTCCAAGTGCATAGGTAAACAGAAGAACCATACCTGAGTTACGTTTCTGCTTCGACCTACATTCGGTGTAACAGGGAAGACGTTTGTGGAAGCACTTTTCTTGATAGCTGAACAGTGGTCAGCAGTGCTGTTACCTTGATGCTATTCGATCAGTTCCCCTATATCTTCAAGTCAAAAAATTTGCCGTATCATCTGCCATAACTTGGTGAAAATCGCACCTCGATATCTTTATTTATTCTGGATACATTTTAGGTGGTCTACTTAAGGTGCCTCACGCTGTAGATACAGGATGCCTCTCCTAAGAGTCGTCAGGTGCACTTTCTCTGGTGTTTCAGCATATATTTGCAGTTTCGCTCTTGCAATGTGTAGCCGGAGTCAACCCAAACAAGTACAGCTCATCATGTTTTTCAGTTAAGGTCCAATGTCATCGGAAAACATTTGATCGTTTCCGATGATAAACAAAATGGTTTTTAAAGTGAAACTTTACACGTCCATTGGTAGGGCAGGCCTTAATTATTCACCACAATATTCGGTTTAGGGCCAGTGAAACACAGTGAAAGCTTTGTTCAGCACGTTTTCGTTGCCTGACTTATCCCGTCTCATGTACTGCCATATCCGCGCTATCTACTATCGTCATGGAGCGGCGCTAGTTGCTGCTGGAGTATTGCTTATTCTTCGCTTTCTTTCACTGCCTCTCTTAATACGTACCTCTAACTGAATATCGTACTAGAGTAGAGCAGCTCTATCGAATGGGCATGCAAAACTCCGATTTAATTTTTAACTGGAAGCAAGCTGACACTTTCTGTTGACACTGGGTGTAGCATGAAACATGTGATGGAGAGTATTTATTTGGGTCAACTTCATGTACACAGTGTAAAAACGAAATTAAAAATTTCTGCCGAAACCAGAGAAAATTCGCTTGTAGCACTTTTTCATCTTCGCTACTGCTAAACGGATTTCCTCTATTGTAAACTCCTCGGCGTTACGAACGACCCACAAAACGCGGTACACAAAGGCGCAAAGAAATTAGAATACTAATACATGTTCACTGCACGCTGTACCCACAGACAATAATATGGGTTGCTTGCACTTGCCAGACCATTATAGAAGACCATGTACGCGATTTGCCGTGTGCAGTAATAGGCTTTCATTATGCTCTTAAGTGCAGAGATAAAACTACGGTGTAAAAGCATTTCACAAACGTATCAAACCACAAACTGGTTCCATTAGATCTAATGTATGCGCTACAGTTACACAGAACTGTGAACACGGTTTGCTGTAACAACACTAACATGGAAATGCCACTAATTTGACGTCGCATTTTAAAGAGGAACAACACACTTGTAAATTTCAGCCACAGCAGTCGAGCCCGTGCGAAAACGTGGCCCACATTTCTGACACTATTGCATTCTTACCTTCTGAATGTACAGCTTTTAAACTTTCGCACGCGCATCGTTTGTCACTAACTCCGCCGCACATGCCAGAACGCGAAGCACTGTACAGCAGAGTGACAACCAGAGCCCTCCTATGCGCGGAATGTTAAAGGCTAAAGGTGGACACATCTAACCACCGTAAATTGAAATCTTTCTCGAAAACACGTGTTATTCTTCGAGAAAAATAAACAGTATGAGTATGTAATACGTCAACCATACTCACAAATACACTGATAAGCGGCCGGCCGCTGTGGCCGAGCGGTTTTAGGCGCTTCAGTCCGGAACCACACTGCTGCTACGGTCGCAGGTTCGAATCCTGCCTCAGGCTCTGGCTCTGAGCACTATGGGACTTAACATCTATGGTCATCAGTCCCCTAGAACTTAGAACTACTTAAACCTAACTAACCTAAGGACATCACACAACACCCAGTCATCACGAGGCAGAGAAAATCCCTGACCCCGCCGGGAATCGAACCCGGGAACCCGGGCGCGGGAAGCGAGAACGCTACCGCACGACCACGAGCTGCGGACAATCCTGCCTCAGGCATGGATGTGTGTGACGTCCTTACGTTAGTTAGGTTTAAGTAGTTCTAAGTCTAGGGAACAGATGACCTCAGATGTTAAGTCCCATAGTACTTTTTTTTTTAGACCACTGATAAACCAAAACATTATGACTACTGCCGACCGCGGCATTTGATGCCTCCTGGTGGCCTTGCGGGCACGTTACGCGGTATCTAAAGTATGTAAGCTGAGCAGACACGGACAGGGAATCACCCTAGCAAAGATAGGCCTCCAAATGGCGTAATTCATTGAGATAAGCGAATTTGACAAAGGGCAGATTATTATTACGCAGAGGCTGTGAACGAGTATATCGAAAACGATGAAGTGGATCGAATGTTCGCGTACACCGTCCGTAGTGCATTGTTGAACGTTAAGCTTCGCAGCAGACCACCCTTCCGTACTCACATGTTGACCGAACAAAGTCGTCAATTACGATTGAAGTGGACACGACACCACCGGAATTCGACCGTCGATCAGTGGAAACTTGTGGGCTCTTTGGATGAATAACATTTTTGCTATACTGGGTGGATGGTCCTCTCCACAGACGCCGTCATCGAGGTGAACGGTGGCTCGAAAAGTGCAGCGCGCAACGGATGCAGGCTGGTGGGAGCAGTATCACGCTATGAGAGACATTCTCCTGGTTTGTATGGGACCTATGGTAGTAATCGAAGACACACTGACAGCTGCGAACCACCTGCATCCATTCAAGCCTGATTCTTCACCGACGGCCATGTCATCTTTCAGCAGTATAACTGTCCGCGTCTCGGAGCCAGAAGCGTGCTACAGTGGTTTGAGGAGCAGTATAGTGGACTGACAAAGTCTTCGCGACCACTTTCGCCTGACGTAAATACTGTGGAACCCATCTGTGTCGCTATCGGGCGCCATCACTGCGTACGCAAATCAGCGGCCCGTTATTTATGCGAATCACATGAGCTGTGAGTAGAGTGTACGTCCAATATTATTATAACAGTGCTCTCGTATTGACACGCTGCAGCTGTGTATATGGTTCAAAATGAAAATGAACAAACCTACACAACTGATGAATTATCGTGAACAGAAATTAATGATTTTCGATTTACAATCATGCTATTGACTTAGAAGACGAATGCATCTCCTGCAAATGTTCTCGCTTCAACAATCGCAGCTTTAAAATCAAAAGAAAACAACACACAACAACGATGTTAATAACTGAACAGCACTATGTCACTTCTATAACGACACACTAATTTATTTTTCATTTACACTGGATTTGTAAATCGCGACATAAAAGTGTTCAAAGTAAGGCAATTTCTGGCACTAGCTTCATGTTAATAAATAGGCATTTTGACACAATGAACACAGCATGTTACTAATGTCAAAACAGTATTTCACTGTACAGTATTTTGCACACGGGTATTAAGTGGCTGTAGTGCGTCACAGCGTGTCACAAACAAACACTGCGCGCAGAAGTTTAAAAGCTGTAGTTTCATGAGGTCATAAACGCGAACTTTGAGAATTATGGCCCAAATTTTCGCGTGGCATCGATTGCTGGGACTGATATCTTGACTGAGATCTAATTGCTGATGTTTCGTTGTAAGACACGTTTACTCCTCATTTGTTTACTGCATTTGGGTAGATCGTTTGTACCAGATGTGTTTTTTAAGTAAGTATCGTTTTAAAATAAAAACAGAGCAAGTAGACTGTTCTTGTTGTTGTTGTTGTGGTCTTCAGTCCTGAGACTGGTTTGATGCAGCTCTCCATGCTACTCTATCCTGTGCAAGCTTCTTCATCTCCCAGTACCTACTGCAACCTACATCCTTCTGAATCTGCTTAGTGTATTGATCTCTTGGTCTCCCTCTACGATTTTTACCCTCCACGTTGCCCTCCAATGCTACTCTATCCTGTGCAAGCTACTTCATCTCCCAGTACCTACTGCAACCTACATCCTTCTGAATCTGCTTAGTGTATTGATCTCTTGGTCTCCCTCTACGATTTTTACCCTCCACGTTGCCCTCCAATGCTAAATTTGTGATCCCTTGATGCCTCAAAACATGTCCTACCAACCGATCCCTTCTTTTAGTCAAGTTGTGCCACAAACTTCTCTTCTCCCCAATCCTATTCAATACCTCCTCATTAGTTACGTGATCTACCCACCTTATCTTCAGCATTCTTCTGTAGCACCACATTTCGAAAGCTTCTATTCTCTTCTTGTCCAAACTAGTTATCGTCCATGTCTCACTTCCATACATGGCTACACTCCATACAAATACTTTCAGAAACGACTTCCTGACACCTAAATCTATACTCGATGTTAACAAATTTCTCTTCTTGAGAAACGCTTTCCTTGCCATTGCCAGTCTACATTTTATATCCTCTCTACTTCGACCATCATCGGTTATTTTACTCCCCAAATAGCAATACTCCTTTACTGCTTTAAGTGTCTCATTTCCTAATCTAATTCCCTCAGCATCACCCGACTTAATTCGACTACATTCCATTATCCTCGTTTTGCTTTTGTTGATGTTCATCTTATATCCTCCTTTCAAGACATTGTCCATTCCGTTCAACTGCTCTTCCAAGTCCTTTGCTGTCTCTGACAGAATTACAATGCCATCGGCGAACCTCAAAGTTTTTACTTCTTCTCCATGAATTTTAATACCTACTCCGAACTTTTCTTTTGTTTCCTTTACTGCTTGCTCAATATACAGATTGAATAACATCGGGGAGAGGCTACAACCCTGTCTCACTCCTTTCCCAACCACCGCTTCCCTTTCATGCCCCTCGACTCTTATAACTGCCATCTGGTTTCTGTACAAATTGTAAATAGCCTTTCGCTCCCTGTATTTTACCCCTGCCACCTTCAAAATTTGAAAGAGAGTATTCCAGTCAACATTGTCAAAAGCTTTCTCTAAGTCTACAAATGCTAGAAACGTAGGTTTGCCTTTTCTTAATCTTTCTTCCAAGCTAAGTCGTAAGGTCAGTATTGCCTCACGTGTTCCAACATTTCTACGGAATCCAAACTCATCTTCCCCGAGGTCGGCTTCTACCAGTTTTTCCATTCGTCTGTAAAGAATTCGCGTTAGTATTTTGCAGCTGTGACTTATTAAACTGATAGTTCGGTAATTTTCACATCTGTCAACACCTGCTTTCTTTGTGATTGGAATTATTATATTCTTCTTGAAGTCTGAGGGTATTTCACCTGTCTCATGCATCGTGCTCACTAGATGGTAGAGTTTTGTCATGACTGGCTCTCCCGAGGCCATCAGTAGTTCTAGTGGAATGTTGTCTACTCCCGGGGCCTTGTTTCGACTCAGGTCTTTCAGTGCTCTGTCAAACTCTTCACGCAGTATCTTATCTCCCATTTCGTCTTCATCTACATCCTCTTCCATTTCCATAATATTGTCCTCGAGTACATCTCCCTTGTATAAACCCTCTATATACTCCTTCCACCTTTCTGCCTTCCCTTCTTTGCTTAGAACTGGGTTTCCATCTGAGCTCTTGATATTCATACAAGTGGTTCTCTTCTCTCCAAAGGTCTCTTTAATTTTCCTGTAGGCAGTATCTATCTTACCCCTAGTGAGACAAGCCTCTACATCCTTACATTTGTCCTCTAGCCATCCCTGCTTAGCCATTTTGCACTTCCTGTCGATTTCATTTTTGAGACGTTTGTATTCCTTTTTGCCTGCTTCATTTAATGCATATTTATATTTTCTCCTTTCATCAATTAAATTCAATATTTCTTCTGTTACCCAAGGATTTCTATTAGCCCTCGTCTTTTTACCTACTTGATCGTCTGCTGCCTTCACCACTTCATCCCTCAGAGCTACCCATTCTTCTTCTACTGTATTTCTTTCCCCCATTCCTGTCAATTGTCCCCTTATGCTCTCCCTGAAACTCTCCACAACCTCTGGTTCTTTCAGTTTATCCAGGTCCCATCTCCTTAAATTCCCACCTTTTTGCAGTTTCTTCAGTTTCAATCTGCAGTTCATAACCAATAGATTGTGGTCAGAATCCACATCTGCCCCAGGAAATGTCTTACAATTTAAAACCTGGTTCCTAAATCTCTGTCTTACCATTATATAATCTATCTGAAACCTGTCAGTATCTCCTGGCTTCTTCCATGTATACAGCCTCCTTTCATGATTCTTGAACCAAGTGTTAGCTATGATTAAGTTATGCTCTGTGCAAAATTCTACAAGGCGGCTTCCTCTTTCATTCCTTCCCCCCAATTCATATTCACCTACTATGTTTCCTTCTCTCCCTTTTCCTACTGACGAATTCCAGTCACCCATGACTATTAAATTTTCGTCTCCCTTCACTACCTGAATAATTTCTTTTATCTCGTCATACATTTCATCTATTTCTTCATCATCTGCGGAGCTAGTTGGCATATAAACTTGTACTACTGTAGTAGGCATGGGCTTTGTGTCTATCTTGGCCACAATAATGCGTTCACTATGCTGTTTGTAGTAGCTAACCCGCACTCCTATTTTTTTATTCATTATTAAACCTACTCCTGCATTACCCCTGTTCTTAGCAATTTTATTTTAACTTAAAAGCCTGTACATTAATCTAGTTTTCTACATAATTCCCACCAATATTAAGGCACTTATCGTATCGTACAACCAGCATTGTATACCATCCTCGTACAAATCTGCCACAACTTTCGATAATTTAATCGTTCTGTACAGTTGCATAAAACGCACCTCTCACACTTGAGGACACTCATTACATGACACCGAAATCGTAAAGCACCTGTTCTCTCTCACTTTTTCATCAACTTCCTGCATCGAATCGTCAGTAACGACTGGAGATCGGCCATGTTGCTCATCATGCTCGTTCGTACGGCAATCTTTAGAAGCTCTCACCCACTTCCGTACGTTCGTATAGCTCAAAACCGTCGAGAGGTGTGCTTCACTCAGTTGTTACAGAACGTTTAAATTATCGAAAGTTATTCTCTGGTGGCAGGCTTCTACGAGGATGGTACTGAAAGCTGGTTGTACGGTACGATAAGTGCCCTAATGTTGGTAGGAATTACGTAGAAAAGTAAATTAAAGTACTGGGTTGCACTTAAAAATAAAATTGCTAAGGAAAATCTGCTCGTTTTATTTTTATTTCAAAACGCTACTTACTTAAAAAGCACACCTCGTAATAGCAAAGAGCTTGCTGTAGAAGAGACTCGTTCCACAGTAGCGAAGATGAACAAGAGCTCATACTTCATAAGTATGCATTTTGGAGTCCATGTTTAGGGGACATATTTGCATTTTTTGCGTCCGTACTACCACCTCTCAAAGTATGGAGTACGTTTTTAATACCCTGGATTTTACACTACTGGCCATTAAAATTGCTACACCAAGAATAAATGCAAATGATAAACGAGTATTCATTGAACAAATATATTGTACTAGAACTGACATGTGATTACATTTTCACGCAATTTGGGTGCATAGATCCTGAGAAATCAGTACCCACAACAACCACCTCTGGCCGTAATAACGGCCTTGATACACTTGGACATTGAGTGAAACAGAGCTTTGATGGCGTGTATAGGTACAGCTGTCCATGCAGCTCAACACGATACTACAGTTCATCAAGAGTAGTGATTGGCGTATTGTGACGAGCCAGTTGCTCGACCACCATTGACCAGACGTTTTCCATTGGTGAGAAATCTGGAGAATGTGCTGGCCAGGGCAGCAGTCGAACATTTTCTGCATCCATAAAGGCCCGTACAGGACCTGCAATATGCGGTCGTGCATTATCCTGCTGAAATGTAGGGTTTCGCAGGGATCGAATGAAGGGTAGAGACACGGGTCGTGACACATCTGAAATGTGGCGTCCACTGTTCAAAGTGCCGTCAATGCGAACAAGAGATGACCGAGACTTGTAACCAATGGCACCCCGTACCATTACGCCGGGTGATACGCCAGTATGGCGATGACGAATACACGCTTCCAATGTGCGTTCACCGCGATGTCGCCAAACACGGATGTGACCGTCATGATGCTGTAAACAGAACCTGGATTCATCCGAAAAAAATGACGTTTTGCCATTCGTGCACCCAGGTTCGTCGTTGAGTACACCATCGCAGGCGCTCCTGTCTCTGATGCAGCGTCAAGGGTAACCGCAGCCATGGTCTCCGAGCTGATAGTCCACGCTGCTCCAAACGTCGTCGAACTGTTGGCGCAGATGGTTGTTGTCTTGCAAACGTCCCCATCTGTTGACTCAGGGATCGAGACGTGGCTGCACGATCCGTTACACCCATGCGGATAAGATGCCTGTCATCTCGACTGCTAGTGATACGAGGCCGTTGGGATCCAGCACGGCGTTCCGTATTACCGTCCTGAACCCACCGATTCCATATTCTGCTTACAGCCATTGGATCTCGACCAACGCGAGCAGCAATGTCGCGATACGATAAACCGCAATCGCGATAGGCTACAATCCGACCTTTATCAAAGTCGGAAACGTGACGGTACACAGGTCTCCTCCTTACACGAGACATCACAACAACGTTTCACCAGGCAACGCCGGTCAACTGCTGCTTTTGTATGAGAAATCGGTTGGAAACTTTCCTCATGTCAGCACGTTGTAGGTGTCGCCACCGGCGCCAACCGTGTGTGAATGCTCTGAAAAGCTTATCATTTGCATATCACAGCATCTTCTTCCTGTCGGTTAAATTTCGCGTCTGTGTCACGTCATCTTCGTGGTGTAGCAATTTTAATGGCCAGTAGTGTACATTAAGAATTGTGGCTTTTGTTGTAATGGTGCAGGCAGATTAGTTTACTGACTGCACAATTGTGGTTTATATTTTATTATCAAGTCAGACATACTTCTCGTTTCTTCTGCCGTGTGATGTAATTGTATCTGGTGAAATGGGCTTTACCTGGAACTAATAAAATTAAATTGATAAAACGGATTTCTCCTCGGCGAATGGCATCGCGCCTGCGTGCGTTCGCGACCTCCGCCACTGACGTGGGTCCACACCTGCTAATTGAACAGAGGAACGTGCAGCTGCAACGAACGATACTCTGCAGTAACAGCGGTCCAGACACGGGTTTGGACACCCGATGGGCATCTCGTCCTCTCAGGGCGATCAATCATAGGAATGGGGCAGCGGCTAGGAAGGCAAACAAGGTCGGCCCGAGCTGTGTGGACGAGGGAGCGCGGCGCCCCAGTATGGGCCCTCCCCCCCCCCCCCTCCCACGCACCGCAGCTCTCGGCAGATGGCCACCGGACGCCGCGCCGGATATTGGCAGGCGGACGCTTCCGTCCGGCCCTTGACCGAGTGCCGCCAGCATCTGCCGACACCGCCTAGATGATGCCCCTCCCAGCCTCTTTCCTCTGAAGCATTTTCCATCAATGCCGTCAGATGCTCACCGACTTTCCTAATTTTTTTACGACTACCAGTGGGACACTTCAGCAGCCTCGTGTGCCTCACGCCAATACTCGTGTGCAAAACTTAAGGACGAAACTAACTTTCACGTGTTGTGATACTACCAAGTAAAATGGGGCGATGGACCTTCCACCATTAGGGCTCCATTTCACTTCGGACAGCAGGAAAACTTCCAACTTTTGTGGAAAATGGTTCAAATGGCTCTGAGCACTATGGGACTTAACTTCTGTGGTCATCAGTCCCCTAGAACTTAGAACTACTTAAACCCAGCTAACCTAAGGACATCACACACATCCATGACTGAGGTAGGATTCGATCCTGCGCGGTTCCAGACTGTAGCGCCTAGAAACGCTCGGCCACCCCGGCCGGCCAACTTTTGTGGAAATTCAAATCCGTGTCATCTAAAGTAGACGTTAATATCTTTTCAAAACTCGCGGCTTTGATAAACAAGTGCTTGCGGTGTGTCTTCTTTTTTTGGTCAAAGTTATCGTAATTTAATAGTCACACGACTATGAGACTCGTGAAATCTCAAATAAAATTCAAAACGAAGACAATATTGTTTACTTTGAAGTGGTATTCCTGAGGTATTTTTAGAACTTAAATTTAATGTCATGCTTCGTATTTTTTTCTGAAAAACAATTTTAAATGGAATAAAAATTGTGCCATACTGTTCAGTAATTTGCTTTAAAAACAGTATTAGTAAATTTTTTACGTTATCTTGAATGGAGACCTGCAGATAAAATAAAAAGTAAATAGAAACGGCGGCAACAGTCATGACGAGGCAGTTCTCGATCGCCTGCTGTTTATGTTTCACTGCAGCCCATCGCATGGGAGCACGTCTGAGAGCATGCGTTCCCGGCCACGGTGATAACACATCCTGTTAAGAAGCGTGTCCCACCTTTTTTATTGTCCAGAGACCATCGTAAATCATGGTGACTTAAGCGTAACAATTGTCTTTGAATAAAAGTGTCATTTCTGTTCAAATGGTTCAAATGGCTCTGAGCACTATGGGACTCAACATCTGAGGTCATAAGTTCCCTAGAACTTAGAACTACTTAAACCTAACTAACCTAAGGACATCACAAACATCCATGCCCGACGCAGGATTCGAACCTGCGACCGTAGTGGTCGCGCGGTTCCAGGCTGAAGCGCCTAGAACCGCTCGGCCACACCGGCCGGCGTCGTTTCTGTACGTCTTACTGGGTATTTCTTTCAGTTCTTTCTATGTACTGTCCAACTTTCATCGAGATATGTTACTTGGCAGTGATACACTATGCGAAAGTTACTTTCAACCTTAACTTTGGCTGTCCAGAAAGTAAGTTACGATTGATTGCGAAATGAAAATCACAGTGAAAATCAGAAATGTTTCATTTGTAACAGTTAGCTACACCTTTCAGCTACTTCTCTACGTAGTCGTCGTTCTGACTCAGACATTCGTCGTAGCGTTGTACCAACTTTCCAATACCTTCATCATAGAAGGCATCCGCCAGAGCTTTCCGCCAATTCTCTACGCTGACCTAAAGCTCGTTGTCTGTGCCAAAATGTTGTCTTCATAGGCAGCGGTTTGTTTGAGCAGAGATGAAACTCAGTGGGAGACAATAACGGGCTGTATTGTGGGTAACCAAACATTTCCAATTGAAACGATGCAGGAACATCTTCATTGCCCCTGCAGAATGAGTCTGACAAGGGAACCTCCTCATCGCACCCCCCTCAGATTTAGTTATAAATTGACACCGTGGATAGGCCTTGAAAAACTGAACACAGATCAATCGAGAAAACAGGACGGAGTTGTGTGGAAATATGAAAAAATAAGCAAAATATACAAACTGAGTAGTCCATGTGCAAGATAGGCAACATCATGGACAATGGGAGCTGAGGAGTGCCGTGGTCCAGTGGTTAGAGTGAGCAGCTGTGGAACGAGAGGTCCTCGGTTCGAGTCTTCCCTCGAGCGAAATTTTTACTTTCTTTATTTTCGCAAAGTTACGATATGTCCGTTCATTCATTGACGTCTCTGTTCACTGTAATAAGTTTAGTGTCTGTGTTTTGCGACCGCATCGCAAAACCGTGCGATTAGTAGACGAAAGGACGTGCCTCTCCAATAGGAACCGAAAACATTTGATCGCAAGGTCATAGATCAACCGATTCCTCCACAGGAAAACACGTCTGATATATTCTATACGACACTGGTGACTGCATGTGCGTCACATGACAGGAATATATTGTCGACCCACCTAACTTGCACACCTGGCGAATGGGTAAAAAGATTCTTCTATCTTGCCCGATTTAGGTTTTCTTGTGGATGTGATAATCACTCCCAAAAAAGTGATGAAAACATAAGAGTTTGTCACATAAACTGCAACAAATGAATGCAACAGTTTCACAGTCGCACAGTTTTCCCTGTGCTCTGTCAAAACATATGTTTTTTTACGTTTTCAAATGTTTCCGTGTGTAGACCGTCAAATCCTGCATATGTCCAAGCAAATCTGAACATGTCCTGGAATTTTGGAGAGCGAAGTTGATTATGTGTGAGTGCCTGAACTTTGATAATTGTCTGAAAATAAAAAATTAAACTTTTCAATCGAGGGAACACTTGAACCAAGGACCTCTCGATCCGCAGCTGCTCACGCTAACCACGGGACCACGGCGCTCGTAAGCTCATATTCTCCTTGATGTTGCCTACCTTGCGCATGGACTACTCAGTTTGTATACTTTGCTTATTTTTTTCATAGTTCCACACAACTTCTTCCTGTTTTCTCGATTGATCTGTGTTCAGTTTTTCAAGGCCTATCCCTGTGCCAACTTATAACTAAATCTGAGGGGGGTTCGAAGGGGAGGTTCCCTTGTGAGAATTGTCTTGAAGAAGAAACCGCACGACAGTTATGTAATGTTGGTTGCATAGCTTCAGGGGAAAATTCTCACCATGCCCTCGTACTTGGCGAGAGACACTATTTTCTGTAACATCTTTACGCGCTCACTAAGAGCTCAGGAATGAAAAGAGCGACATAATTCTACCTAGAGTCATACTAGAGACACTGCCCAACACATCTTTGCAAAGCTTTATCGGATTATCATAGTCGTTTCCATTTCGCGACCGATCGTAACTTACTTTCTGGACAGCCCTCGTACGAGGGCTATCCACAAAGTACATTACGTTTTCGAATTAAAAATAAATAAAGTATTGGAAATTTTTTTTATTATATACAGATGAAAGCCACACATAAATACTACTTTTCTACATAGTTCCATTTAAATTAAGGCATTTATCGCAGCGATGGATGAGCTTGAAAATTCCTTCGTCGTAAAATTCGGCCGCCTGCGCCTTCAACCACGTGCTTACCTCTTGATGAAGCTGTGCGTCGTCATCAAAACGCTGCATAGCCAACCACTTCTTCATTGCTGGGAATAAGTGGAAGTCGCTCGGTGCCAGGTCGGGACTGTACGGCGGATGAGGAAACAACTCCCACTCAAAAGATTCGAGAACTTCACGAGTGGCATTTGCCGTGTGGGCACGGGCGTTGTCGTGAATCAGCAAGATCTTTGAACACAACCTTCCCCTGCGCTTGTTTTGTATTGCTCTTCTGAGGTTGTGCAGAGTTTGGCAGTACCTTTGAGAGTTTACTGTAGTGCCTCTTTCCAGGAAATCCACAAAAATCACACCTTTTCTGTCCCAAAAGACAGTCGCTATCACCTTCCTTGCCGACATTGTCTGCATGCATTTCTTGGGTTTTTGGGGGGAATTTGTGTGCCGCCACTGCATTGACTGCAATTTTGTCTCGCAGTTCACATGCTTAGCCCATGTTTCGTCACCAGTAACGATGCGATCGAGTAATGAGTCGCCATCTTTCTCGTAAGCGTCCAAAAACGTTAACGCTGCAGCCATTCGCTGATTTTTGTGAATCTCTGTCAAGATTTTTGGTATCCATCTTGCACAAAACTTGTGGTAACCAAGCTTTTCGGTAATGATTTCGTGCAACAAACTTCGTGAAATTTGTGGAAAACTCATAGAGGGTTCCGTTATTGTTAAATTACGGTTTTCACGGACCGCGGCATCGACTGTTTCGTCAAGTTCGGCAGTCACTATGCTGGGTCTTCCACTTCGCTCTTCATCGTGAACGTTAGTTCGGCCATTTTTAAATTTTATGACCCATTGACGCACTCCACCTTCAGTGATTATGTTGTCCCCATACACTTCACAAAGCTGCCGATAGATTTCTATCGGTGTACAGTTTTTTGGAGTCAGAAACCTTATTACAGCACGCACTTCACACTTCGCGGCATTTTCAATTAACGCTGACATTTCAAACTGTCACAGTAACTCAACGGAGTACAGCACGAACCTCTTACTAGCACGGCAGGATGCCGACTGAGCGGCGGAATGCCATGACACCAAGATGGCCGCGCTAGCCCCGCCGATAACGGACACAAACGAAAACGTAATGTGCTTTGTGTATAGCCCTCGTATATACACATCGAAAAAAGTTTTTCATCACCTCGGTTCCCAGAACTCCTGAAAACTGATGTTGACTGTGGATATTGTATCACAGACACAGTCCCCTTGACTGTTCAGAGATGTTGCTAAACCCGCCCAAAGATGTAAACAACCATGCATGAGCAGCGACGGAGCGTGTCCGACAGCCGATCAGTTCCAGTCGTTCCATCCGGAAAGAGGTACACGGCTCGTGTTCTGTAATTCAACCATGCATAGACGGTCAATACCGAGGTTCGATCTCGTCCGCATTGTTACTCTGTGTCAGGAAGGGCTTTCAACTAGGGAAGTGTCCAGGCATCTCGAAGTGAACCAAAGCGATGTTTTTCGAACATGGAGGAGATACAGAGAGACAGGAACTGTCGATGACATGCTTCGCTCAGGCCGCCCAAGAGCTACTACTGCAGTGGAAGACCTCTGCCTACGGACTATGGCTCGGAGGAACCCTGACAGCAACGCCACCATGTTGAATAATGCTTTTCGTGCACCCACAGAACGTCGTGTTACGACTCAAACTGTGCGCAATAGGCTCCATGATGCACAACTTCACTCCCGACGTCCATGGCGAGGTCCATCTTTGCGACTTGCGGCTACGACACCACGCAGCGCGGCACAGATGGGCCCAACAACATGCCGAATGGACCGCTCAGGATTGGCATCACGTTCCCTTCACCGATGAGTGTCGCATGTGCCTTCAACCAGACAATCGTCAGAGACGTGTTTGGAGGCAACCAGGTCATGCAAAACGCCTTAGACACACTGTCCAGCGAGTGCAGCAAGATGGAGGTTCCCTCTTGTTTTGGGGTGGCGTTATGTGGAGCCGATGTATGCCGCTGGTGGTCATGGAAGGCGCCGTAAAGGCTGTATGATATGTGAATGCCATCCTCCTACCGATTTAGCAAACATACCGGCAGCATATTGGCGAGGCATTCGTCTTCATGGACAACAATTCGCGCCTCCATCGTGCACATCTTGTGAATGACTTACTTCAGGATAACGACATCGCTCGACTAGAGCGGCCAGCATGTTCTGCAGATATGAACCCTATCGAACATGCCTGGGATGGATTCAAAATGGCTGTTTATGGGCGACGTGACCCATCATTCACTCTGGAGGATCTACGCCGAATCACCATTGAGGAGTGAGACAATCTGGACCAACAGTGCTTTGATGAACTTACGGATAGTATGCCACGACGAATACAGGCATGCATCAGAGCAAGAGGACGTGCTACGGGTCACTAGAGGTACCGGTGTGTACAGCAATCTCTGGAGGATCTACGCCGAATCACCATTGAGGAGTGAGACAATCTGGACCAACAGTGCTTTGATGAACTTACGGATAGTATGCCACGACGAATACAGGCATGCATCAGAGCAAGAGGACGTGCTACGGGTCACTAGAGGTACCGGTGTGTACAGCAATCTGGACCATCACCTCTGAAGGTCTCGCTGTGTGTGGTACAACATGCAATGTGTGGTTTTCATGAGCAATAAAAAGGGCGGAAATTATGCTTATGTCGATGTCTATTCCAATTTACTGTACAGGTTCCGGAACTCTCGGAACCGAGGTGATGCAAAACTTTTTTTAATGTGTGTATATGGAGTTTTCATTAACACTCTACACATCATGCGCATCAAGAACAGCAGCATTCATCATCGAACAAAAGAGGGAATAAAATTTCACTTGGCAAGAATAAATAAACAAAGAACACAAAACAGCATTTCCTACAATGGAATAAAATTGTGCAATAGATTTCCCAAGGAAGTTAAAGAGATTACGAAAATCTAAATATTTAAAGAATCAGTTAAAGCATAACACTTATGTTATCAATACATGAAAGTGAAGGATTATTAGGCAACTAGCGCTGTGGATAAAATATTAATATATCCACATATTTTCCAAAATATTTCGACATACATATACGAAATTTTTTCCACCGATATATCGAGTTATCGATATCAAAACTGCATTATCGAGTGCCGATATTTTTATTTTATATTATATTTTTTCAAAATTTTTGGTACATATTTGAAGATTTTCTTTTGAAAGAGTCTTACTACTTTTTGACGCTTCATCACGTCCAGTCTTTCTGTTTGACTGTGTGAAGCAAGCATATGTGGCACAAAAGAAGATATGCGGTTGCACTGGGGAATGGCGGTGTGAACTGAATTACAAGTATTCCGATGTGAAGAAACAGCACACCAGTTGCGTTAAAAAAAAAATTAACTCATCTAGTGTGCTATTTCTTCACATCGGCATTCTTCAAGAAAACTGCTGAAAATGATTAACAAAAATCTAAATGACAAGTTTGGCCTTTGTGATAGGCGGAAATGTGAGAGGGGAAATGCTGACGTAATCGGCGCTTGGTGCTACCACCAGAAACTGCAAGGTTTAGCTTCACCACGCAGTTTTGACACTACAACTGCTAGGCCGCTGGCGCTGGTAGAAATGAAAAACCAGGGAGCTCCTCATGAAGTGTTCCGGACAAATTCGGTATGTGACGCAACCGAGCGACGGACCCATCGGACACCTTTCATTGTGCCACTTACATGCAGCTACTATCATGAGCAATGTGGTTATCGCCAAGCGTGAGCGTGTATTTTTCCTTTCAATTCTTGCTCTAAGGGGGTAAGCAGTCTGCTAGTTTGTTGATGTACAGAATATGTAATAATAAATCAAGACGGAAATAGCTCTAAAATCGGAGGTATATTTACAATGTGAAGCCATTATTCTTATGGGTCGGTATGTCGACGCTTTTTCGTCGATATATCCATACTTTTCTCCATATGTTGAGAGCAGTTAATTTTTTTTTTAATTATCGATATATCGGATTTCCGACATTTTTAAAAATATCAGCAGTCCTGTAGCCAACCCACAGTAGGGACTAGTAAAAAATTAACTTATATAATAACAAACAGCCGTCTGTTTTCAGTAAACTCTCATAATGTAATGATTATTATTTGGATCTGCAATGAAAAAATAAAATCTCTAAATCTCTCTACATTTTCTTCAGCTAAAAATATTCATTTGCTGAAGTGCTAATAGAGCTTTTTCAGACGGGCCAAGGATACAGTATGAATAATTTGATAAAAATGGGGAAGTATCGTGTGTGTGTGTGTGTGTGTGTGTGTGTGTGTAGCACGGACAATGGTCAATGATGTGTTACAAACCAACAGTGTAAAAGAATTTTCTTATAATATTGCTGTATGCATGAATTATTTAATATTTAAAAAATATTTCCTTTTCACTTAAGATGACACGTCTAATAAATATCATCTTGTAAATGATGGAAGTAACTAATTAACATCATACCTCTGCATGCATCCACATGGGCTGGTATCTGCACACCACCAGCTACCGCCACCCAGCACAGAAACTTTCAGTTCTGAGGACCTAGATGCATCGAATGGAAGCTATTTCAGACGTTGGAAACCTGCCAAAAGAACTGAGTTTTGAAAGAAAACGGCTACAACAAACAACAAATTTCGCAAACCATGTCGCTGGATGCTCGTAAGTAGAAGGCCGCCGACGAGAACACGAAGAAGCTTGCATTTTTGCCGTTCTGTGACTCACTAACAAGAAAGATCAGCTGGCTCCTGAAGAGGCACAAAATACATATAGTCTTCAGGACTCCAGAAAAAAATTCGACAAAATGATGAAGGGGAAACAGCCCTGCATTTCGAGACAAAAGTGCTACAAACGGATGCGTCATAGCATTGACATGAACTACTGAATTTTGGACTCAGATGTTTGGCGAAGAACTAAACTTTATTTTTATTTTTATTTGGCGCCAGTATTAGAAGTTCCTCCAAATTTGCCGTGCCATTTTCTTGCAGAATGTGCTAGATAGTGCACCGTCAGTGGAGCAAGTGTTCTGTCTACGCAGCACAACTAAACAGGTCGCAGTAGGTTACCGTAAGTTTAACATTACTGGTGATGTGTCTGGGAATGCTACTGAGAGTACAGAAGCCAATGCAGCATACTGCAAAGCACACGCCGAAATGGGTAAAAAAGTTCTTTACGAGAAAGTGTTTTGTCATGCTGATTGTGATACACGTGTGAAAATCGAGTGTTTAAAGCATACCAGGTGCTAGTATCTATTAACAGAAGAATTTTAGGCAATGTTTTTTTTACAGAGTGTCACAAAGGGAACTGCCAGTATGCCGGGGGATGTCAGATACGGTCATATGAAGTCAAAAAGTTTACGCGGTCGTATGCATTACTTCGAATGATTCCTCTTCTCATCGGCTTTAAATGTTTATTACCATATGGAACGGTTATATTTTGTTATTTATTTTCATGTATTATTTATTATTACGTATTTGTCACACTATACATTTATAACGGTTTCCAATACAGGGTGGGGCAAATAAAAGTGAGCCAGGGAGCAGAGTTCCAGGATACAAAGAAACACAGCAGAGAAAAGGAAATACATACAAACCTGACTATTGCAGATGTTGAAAGTGATCACATTCATCTATTGGAACTTTTGGGCGTTGATGTGCGGGTACGTTTCGGAATGTTTTTTGACTTGCACAAAACAATCTACTACAAAACAGTCACTACAAAAATTCAATGAGTACACCATCAATTCATATTCACTTTCATATTTTCGAAAAAACATATTACATTTCCTGTATTAGTACATCTCTTCGTCCCGTTATGAGTGCAGCACAGTCCTTAACGTGGCCCGGATGTTTATTTCGGATATCTCTCTTCTGTTCTAATTTAAAACCGTAAATAATATCACGGTGTCAAATCTGAAGATCTTGGTGATCCGAATAAGGTATGGTTGTATCAAACGTACTGAAAAATGTCGAAGGTTTTACTGTAACTGGTAATGGGACACCGTCCTCTAGCATTGCCTTTTTTAATAGAAATAGCCGATATCAGGAATAACTACGAATATTGTATAGGTGAACATTATCTCAGCTGTTTAACTAAATGAATTTCATATGATTTTGTATACGATGCATTATATTTCAGGATGAAACGTATGAAAAGAATTTCATTTGTTACAATCAATATGTACTAACTGTATGTACAGTTAAAATCACTCTTCTTTTAGAAATATTTGAAATTATGAAATATCTGGCGCACTTAAAATTCATATTATTAATTGCAAAATCTGATAATATTAAATTTATTTATGGATTCACTTACAAAATAATTATATAACTTGGTGATGATTCTTCTTTGGTTAAGAAAGTCTGTAAACTCTTTTGCTTTGTGAACTCTTGGGAATATTATTAGTACTGCAAATGTGAGAGTAGTGGGCATGCCTCTGATGGAATCGGACATGTTTTTAATTTTGGCAAGATCAAAGCAATTGTTGGTTTTATGGAAGTGAAGATTGTAAAGACAGTGTGACATAGAATAATGGGTAAAACAAAAAAGCCATAGAAATAGAAAGTACTTCACCAATTATCGTGTCAACTGGAACCCACAAAGTCAAAATTTCAGCCTCAAGAATCTACCCCTAGACGTGAGAACTGTAGCCAACAACGAGAAAATGAAGACAAGTAAAAAGAATCGCTTGTACATCTTACTCCTCTCGAAGCGTTTGAAACAAAGCAATTAATATTTTATGAAGAGACTAAAAAATTTAATGGTGATGTGTGGGATGGTAAGTTTACAAACTGAATAACATTACATTCATCAGCTTCGTTCATTCTGTAATTATTCAGTAAAGATATTTTCTAGGACTAAACAGGACAGATGACTAATTTTGAAACTGTTTGTCAACACCGATAACAATGATGTATACTAAATTTGTTTAATTTTCGAAGTCATTCCAAATAGATCGTACAAACATACGAAGTGTTTGCTCCAACTTATCATTTCCGCATTTCCGTCATACCGTAGTAGTCTTTCCTCTTGGTACACTATGAACAGACCTTTCTTCTCCTCATCGACCTATGACCACCCGCCTCCTCTCCCCTAATATTTATTTATTTATTTATTTATTGCCTTTATTTGTCCGACACCTTGTACATCAGAACAGTTACCTGGTGCGTGAAAACTCGTCTGATCCTCTAAATCCTCTAAATATTTCGAACCGGAGAAGTGCCACCAAAAGGCAACACACTCGGGCGCTCTTGAGAATGACACTCGTTCTTCCTAGGAGACCTTCATCTTCTTCATCTTCTTATTCTTCTGCACTTTCCGTATTGGGATAATTGTGGTCTGTCATGGTTACTGTTCCCATCTTCTTCTCCGTTTGCCAGGATGTCTTTTCCCTTTTAGTTTAAAATTCTTTGTTTGATGCGGTAGTCTCTCTGGATCCATTCTTTGTAGATGTTCATTCCATTTCTTTTTGTTTTCATCCAGTTGTTCCTTCGACGCTGCAAATTTTCAACTCCTTTCGAATATCTTCATTTCGTATTTTACCTAGAATTTTGCAGTTCGTCACCACTCTAAGAAAACTCATTTCTATTCCTTTGTTTTCCTTGTCTTTTATTCAATACCCACGATCCTCGTCCGTATAACAGGATTGGCAAGTTATGGTCCACAAATTGAAGGAGGAAAAACGGAAAAAAATGCGAATTATTACTGGGACGCGTAATGTGGTCCATTGAATACAAGGCACGATCTGACCTATATAGTCTGTCAGTGGTAAACATGCTGGAATGCTGGAAGCTTCGTTCTACACCATGCGACCACATGCTCAGTACTGGACGCCAAGGCACATCAGGACAGTGGCAAGAGTGAGCAGCCGACCGGAGTGGCCGAGCGGTTCTAGAGGCTTCAGTCCGGAACCGCGCGACTGCTACGGTCGCAGGTTCGAATCCTGCCTCGGGCATGGATGTGTGTGATGTCCTTAGGTTAGTTAGGTTTATGTAGTTCTAAGTTCCAGGGGACTGATAACCTCAGAAGTTAAGTCCCATAGTGCTCAGAGCCAAGAGTGAGCTGACCATTCGTAACTCTTGATATATTTTCCCGTTTTCTATTTACGAGTATACCATTACTTGCTCTCTCTTTCTGTTGTGCAGCATTATACAGCATTATATGTTTTCCGACACATTTACGGTCTTTCAGTTCTTCCTTATTTTTGAGATAGGTGCTAAAGCTATCTGTTGTTCTTAGAATATGTTTGCTATTTTGTCTTGCTGTTTCTTTATCTTTGTAAATAGTTTCTCTTTCATTCCACGTAGCTTATCTTACCTTCCCGGACTTATATTTCTCTAGTTCTTTCCTCGAAAAGGAGTCGTAAAAGAAAATTCATCCTGGTTTTCGAGGCAAATTTGGGAACTGCGATTGTCGTTACCAACCCAGAGCTGGGAAGTTGGTGATGGGACTGCCATCTTCGAGTTTACCAATCAAAGTTAGGAGGCTATTCGGAAATTAAGATCCGATTAGGAGCGAAATGGAAACCACTGAGAAAATCCGATGGAATTTTGTACAGATATGTTGGGCAAGGTCTTTACTGTGCCTGTCGATCGCTTCAAGTCGCTCTTTTCAGATCAGAGCGCAAAGTTATCATGTAGAAATGCCTAAAACAATAGTGTCTCCCTCCAAGTATGTGGATCTGGTGAGAGATTTCGCCTGAAGCTATGCAGCCCACATAACATAAATGCCATGCGTTTCTTTGTTCAAGACAATTTCCAGCCGCATTCTGTAGGGACAATGAAGACGCTCTTACAGCGTTTTCGAAGGGAAGTGTTCCATTACCCACACTACAGCCCTTAATTGGCTCCCTCCATTGTTCATCTCTGCTGACGTGAACCGCTAGCTACGAAGACAACATTTTGGCACAAACAACGAAAGGCAGATCAGCGTAGAGAATTGGCGGAAAGCACAGGCGGCTGATTTCTGCGACGAGGATACTGGAAATTTTGTACAATACCACGACAAATGTCTAAGTCGGAGCGGCGACTATTTAGAGAAGGAGCTGGAAGGTGTGGCTAACTGTTGCGAATAAAAAATTTTTGAGTTTCACTGCGAGTTTGCATTTCGTGACCGATCTGACCTTACTTTCCGAACAGCCCTCGTATGTTCGTCATTAAAGGGGTATTGGTGCAGCGTCTCCTCAGCAGTCGCTCATTCTGTCGACAGAGCCTCGTTAGCTCGGCAGAGTACAGAAAGGGCAGGTCAGGTTGGCATTTGAGTGAGACAGACTTTATGTTCGCATCACCAGTCCATTAGTTCTCCTAGACTTCTTGAGTCAACTACTTCCCTCTTTCGTCAATTGTTTGCAAGTCATTTTCCCCCACATCCCTGCCTCTCTCGAGGGACACGGTCGCCACTCGTTTTCACACTAGACCAAGTTTTTGAGACTGCACAGCTACTGGTTTGCGGGCGTTTCCGTTACCTAGCGAGGGCGTAGTAGACCTACAGAAAACTCGTTCACAGGGCCGCAGATTTTTATCCGAGCGGCGTCTCCTTCGGAGGAAAAAAAGAGAGTGTTTCTCCAGCTTTCGAATATCTAGGAGGGCAGCAGGGCAATATGTAACTGGAGTTGCGTCGCGCACCATCTGGGAAGTAGTTCTATATGTCAAGGACTTTATTTGTCGCAGGGAAATTTATACCGGTGGCCCGCTGAGAAATGCCCGCTCTTTGTGCAGTCGCCGGATTTGCGATCGGCCATAAGTCTGGACCCAGCCCGCGAACCGCCCGGCGCAGGCGGCGCTGCACCACAGCCCGGCGTCTTTCTGACCAAGGAAACTCTCCTTCTTGTCCCCCTTAGATTTAGTGATGAATAGCTTAGTGGATAACTCGTCAAGAACTGTACACAGGTCAAGCACGAAAACGAGAAGAAGATTACTGAACTGTAAAAGAAGAGGAGAAATAGAAACAGGGAACTGTCCAGTTTCAAGATGGGCAACATCGAGCGACTTGGAAGAACCACTGAAATCTGATTTCGCATGATAGAGCGGATCAGATTGTGGTTGTGGAGGGGGCTGTAATCAGTTACTGTTAGTTGCACAAAACACACAAACTTTTATTTTCCAAAGAACCACTTAATTACACATTACCTTAAAAGGATCAAATTAAAACAATACCGCTGAACGCCTAGTTAAGAAAACTTGCGATACCTCCTGGGCTGAAGGCCCAAAACCACAACAAAAACAAGAACGGATGAAGGCTTGAACAGAAGTTATAAAAAAAATTACTTTCAAAAAATACATACGGCTGAAGTCCTTACTTAAAAAAAAATATTTCACATAAATACTCGGCTGAAGGCCACACACAAGACATTGAACAACTCAGGGCTTAGGGCCTGGGTAACAAGAATACCAGATACAACAAACTTTCAAAATTTTAATAATTAAACAAATCAATCTTCAAATTTTTAATTAAAGCCGGCTGAAGGCCTTATTTAAAATTAAAACAAACTAAATTAATAGATGGCTGAAGGCCTCGCACAGTACATCTGACTAAAATGAAAATCACAATCTAAAATCAACAGAACAGTGGTGCTCAGAAGTTTTCCGAGGCTCGGCCTGAGGAGGCAGCTCTAACGTAAAATGAGGTAAGACAGGCAGCCGCAGCCAAGAGCAAGGTTAAATAATCGGATGGCAGCCCAACCCAGGGACGGCTGAAGGACCGACCAACGACCTAATCAATTCCCTTCCGCCCGACCAACGGTAAAACAACGGAAAATATCAGCCGAGGACGAAGATACCAGACGCCCTATGTCTTCAGAATTGGCATCTATAAACAACCAAGGCACAACAACCACTCTTAAGAAAAATATATGAACAAACAACTAAAAGGCTGTCGAACTACGCACCATGCCGGACAGCATCAACACGGTGAGAAAAACACACTCCCGGAAAACTATTCCAACGACCAGGGCAGGTAACTGACGCGTTAACGGCCACAAGGCAGAAAATACCGCTGGTGCACTTCACTGATAAGTAACAACCAATTTAATAGTTAAAGACCATACAGGAAGATGGCTGCAAAATTTCGCTGACTCCAACACACGATACGTTGCTGCTAGCCAGATTGGCCCAGGAAGCAACAACCAGCAATGAACGAAGAGATGTCACAGCAGCTGAGGTTTCATAACAGGTTAACTGATCGCTCAACTTCAGTGTCCAGGTTCGGTGGGCAACGAACTTGTAGCTCTCGCAGCTAGCGCCTCACACTCCGACCGCGCGTGCATGCCGCGAGTGGTCCCTACCTGACCCCGCGCTGTGGAGACTTCCTCGGTGCTCTATCGCAACCGACTGACTACCACACACCCCACCACTAGGAAATATAGCGGTCACACCAAAGATGGTACAGCAGTACTAGTATCGATAAGCGCTGCTGCTGCACCTGACGGAGACAAGTCAGCAACTTGTTATGGTAGTAATTCAGGGAGAAATAAGACGCCACTCGATTGCGACAAAATGCCAAAGAACAAACGGCATCAACGCGAGCCGGCCACACCTCAACCACGGTGTGGTGGTTGTGTGGTCACGGTGTTATACTGCAAAACGGGAGATCCTTGTTGGAGCTGCCCTCACCCCCATTTTTTTTCCACATATTTATAAAAGTTCGTCCAGTCATTCACGTGTCTGTATTCCTTCTGTAGTCTTGACTACTGTCAAGCTGTACAGTGGTTACAGAATATGAGTCGTTTGGTAAGAATATATTACCTCGCAAGTAAATATGATGAATAGTGAGAGCAGGCGAAATCCCTAATAGACCTCTCACAGAAATGAAAACAACCAAAACAGTTGTGCACTATGTCACACCGAAGGATTTCAAGAGTCAAAACTTCCAAAATGGAACGCAAGAGGCATTACACGTGGTACTTGCGCCAAACAAATAGGAGGTCCCTTCTTTACAAGCCGCTGTTGCAGGCGGACGTTATGCCACGATACAGACACGTTAGTGACTGGACGGACAGCTCATAATACTGTGCACAAAAAAATGTGGGGGCATGAGTGAGATTTGAACCCGGATATCGCCCTTTGCAGCCCAACACTATGACCTCATAACCACGACATTAGGTTCATTCAAATTCGCTCCATGTTGCACAGTTGATCTTGGAGTGTTCACTGTTACTATTTTTCTTGTTTTTTCCACAGTTCAGTGCACCTTCCATTTTCATGCTTGATCTGTGTTCAGTTTTTGACGGACTATCAGTGGGCCATGTTACCACTAAATCTGAGGAGGGGCGGGGGGGGGGGGGGGCTGCGATGGGAAGTTTCCTACGTGAGAACGACAGTGCCACGAATGCGCCTACACTGTACTGAACGCAGTGACTCGTACATTCCCCACAGCGCCGTTCTACCCGCCATGTCAGCAACAGGGCTGTTAGATTCTAATCTCCCGTCTACACAAAGAGCCTCTGGGACAGAGACCAAACTTGGATGAAGACGAGTGGGAACGGTCACTGCGACGAAGTAGCATGAACTATATCGATAAGCCAGAATGAGATTTTCACTCTGCAGCGGAGTGTGCGCTGATGTGAAACTTCCTGGCAGATTAAAACTGTGTGCTCGACCGAGACTCGAACTCGGGACCTTTGCCTTTCGCGGGCAAGTGCTCTACCATCTGAGCTACCGAAGCACGACTAACGCCCGGTACTCACAGCTTTACTTCTGCCAGTACCTCGTCTCCTACCTTCCAATCTTTACAGAAGCTCTCCTGCGAACCTTGCAGAACTAGCACTCCTGAAAGACAGGATACTGCGGAGACATGGCTTAGCCACAGCCTGGGGGATGTTTGGAAGGTAAGAGACGAGATACTGGCAGAAGTAAAGCAGTGAGTACCGGGCCTGAGTCGTGCTTCGGTAGCTCAGATGGTAGAGCACTTGCCCGCGAAAGGCAAAGGTCCCGAGTTCGAGTCTCGGTCGGGCACACAGTTTTAATCTGCCAGGAAGTTTTATATCGATAATGGCAATTCCACTCGACAAACGGCCATAGAAGAACATTCAGACAGATTAAGTGTCCGAGACAAGGTCTTGAAACTGAACCTCGTCTTCTTATTCCCAGACGTACACCACTTCGGTAAGGGAAGCTCCTCAAAAAAAATACTAAAAATATTAGTCATCCCTTAATCCTTTGCCTTGAGATGGCTGGGTGTTGTTGTGTCGTCTTCATCATCATCATTCATCTCCATTACGGTCGGAGGAAGGCAATGGCAAACTGCCTCCGCTAGGACCTTGCCTAGTGCAGCGGTGCGGGTCTCCCGCGTCGTCCTCTACACTCCTCGGAGTAAGGGACCTCATCATCATCATCATCATGCTTAATCCTTTGACTACTATCGGGATATATGTGTTCAGAGAACTAGTGAAATTTTGCTGCGCGTTATTGCCATTTGGTATGTCCCACTGGTAAGGGAAATATTGATATTGATTTGCCGATTTCATATAAGTGCAGATTGCACCTATGGTTTTTGCTGTTTTTCAGTTTCTTTGTCAACCCTCTGCTCTGTATTATCGCGTCGCTTAAGTTCGTTCCTGCAGATAGGCAACCCAATTAACAGAATTTGAAAGCAGGTTGCCGTCGCGCCTTCCACGACAAACGGTGTGAACGAATTGCATGCACGTGTTGACGTCTGCCTCATCAAAAATGAAGCCCATATTGCGCAGCTGTAAAATGAGTTACAATGTGGAGAGATTCTCTGTCCGCTGATGTACGTCCGTTTTCAATGTGTCCGTAGTTTTTGCGCAATCGTCGTCTGAAATTCTGGAGGTACCTGTGAGTAACTCTGTCTCACATCTCTCCGTGTTGGGAAACGAAAGGGCGGGAAATACCTTTTACCTTTTTCATCACACAATGAAGGCCTCCGCGACCGGAAGTCTTAGTTGCTGTTGAATCAACCGGGTTGTATGATCGCGGTCCATGAAACGTTTCCATTCGCAACGTTTACAGAGCAGTTCTTCAGAAAGATGAAGTATTACTGTCCCGAACTCTGGATCTAAGCATTGTAATTACTTCCTGCTGCCAGCGAGCCTGAGAACTGGCTTGAGATCGTGTTTTTAATGGCTGTCTTCATCTGCTTTGGCTCCGGCAATGCGCATCGCGGTCCATGAAACGTTTCCATTCGCAACGTTTACAGAGCAGTTCTTCAGAAAGATGAAGTATTACTGTCCCGAACTCTGGATCTAAGCATTGTAATTACTTCCTGCTGCCAGCGAGCCTGAGAACTGGCTTGAGATCGTGTTTTTAATGGCTGTCTTCATCTGCTTTGGCTCCGGCAATGTGCAATGTGACAGTGTTTAAGTTTACACGTGAGCGATTGTTTCAAATTCATTCGTTTATCTGTACTGAAAATTTATGGAAATCTTGGTGTTTTCTAGTGTTGCCCACATGGACTGCTAAGTTTGAACTATGTCACCAGACAGTTGTTCTATTGCGTGTATATGATCTCCTATTTACTCGTGGGCTCACTGCAGATCAATTAGTTATGTCTGCACATGCGCAAGGGAGCTTCCAGCTGAAACGACAAACAGTCTCGAAATCAGTCCAAAAAAGATGTATTGGTACTGTCCTCAAAAAGTTTAGAAAACAATCCTTGTAATTATTTCAGGGCCTCGATGAAATCTTCAAAACTCACATTTTCTTTAAAGCCAGAGTTTATCCTACAATATGATTTTCTTATTAAATGCATCCATAAAATCAGAAAAAAGTTGTTTCTCGCCCTGCTCTGTCATACTCTGTGCACTGTGCAGTCAGGTCCACTGCTCTGCAATCAATTCCTAGATAAATTCAACCGATAACGGGTTTTAGATCGAAAAATCGTTCCATGCATGCTCCTACCCTTAACAAACTTATTTTGCAGTAATATACAAAGTGTCCATACTCTTCCTTCAGCACCACTGAAAACTGTTGCACGTGACAGTGTAATAATGCGTGCGATTTGCAAAAATTTACCATTTATTCCCCAGTTGCACTGCATGCTCCATGCCTATTTATTTGCACAAAGTGTCCGTCCTATTTATTGCTCATGAAAACCACGCATGTTGTACCACCATAAAGCGAGACCTTCAGAGGTGGTGGTCTAAACTGCTGTACACACCGGTACCTCTAATAACCCGTAGCACGTCCTCTTGCATTGATGCATGCCTGTATTCGTCGTGGTATACTATCCAAAAGTTCATCAAGGCACTGTTGGTCCAGATTGTCCCACTCCTCAATGGCGATTCGGCGTACATCCCACAGAGTGGTTGGTGGGTCACGTCGTCCTTAAACAGCCCTTTCCAATCTATCCCAGGCATGTTCGATAGTGTTCATGTCTGGAGAAAATTCCGGCCACTCTAGCCGAGCGATGTCGTTACCCTGAAGGAGTCATTCACAAGATGTGCATGAAGACGAATGCCTCGCCAATATGCTACCGATATAGTTGCACTATCGGTCGGAGGAAGGCATTCACGTATCGTACAGCCGTTAGGGCGCCTTCCATGACCACCAGCGGCGTACGTCAGCCCCACATAATGCCACCCGAAAACGGCAGGGAGCCTCCTCCTTGCTGCACTCGCTGGACAGTGTGTCTAAAGCGTTCAGCCTGACCGTATTGCCTCCAAACACGTCTCCGACGATTGTCTGGTTGAAGGCATATGCGCACTCATCAGTGAAGAGAACGTGATGCCAATCCTGAGCGGTCCATTCGGCATGTTGTTGGGCCCATTTGTACCGCGCTGCACGGTGTCATGGTTCATCTACATCTACATGATTACTCTGCAATTCACATTTAAGTGCTTGGCAGAGGGTTCATCGAACCACAATCATACTATCTCTCTACCATTCCACTCCCGACCAGCGCGCGGGAAAGACGAACACCTAAACCTTTCTGTTCGAGCTCTGATTTCTCTTATTTTATTTTGATGATCATTCCTACCTATGCAGGTTGGGCCAAACAAAATATTTTCGCATTCGGAAGAGAAAGTTGTTGAGTGAAATTTAGTAAATAGATCTCACCGCGACGAAAAACGTCTTTTCTTTCCATCTAAACTCGCGTATCATATCTGCCACACTCTCTCTCCTATTACGTGATAATACAAAACGAGCTGCCCTTTTTTGCACCCTTTCGATGTCCTCCGTCAATCTCACCTGGTAAGGATCCCACACCGTGCAGCAACATTCTAAGAGAGGACGAACGAGTGTAGTGTAAGCTGTCTCTTTAGTGGACTTGTTGCATCTTCTAAGTGTCCTGCCAATGAAACGCAACCTTTGCCTCGCCTTCCCCACAATATTATCTATGTGGTCTTTCCAACTGAAGTTGTTCGTACTTTTAACACCCAGGTACTTAGTTGAATTGACAGCCTTGAGAATTGTACTATTTATCGAGTAATCGAATTCCAACGGATTTCTTTTGGAACTCATGTGGATCACCTCACACTTTTCGTTATTTAGCATCAACTGCCACCTGCCACACCATACAGCAATCTTTTCTAAATCGCTTTGCAACTGATACTGGTCTTCGGATGACCTTACTAGACGGTAAATTACAGCATCATCTGCGAACAACCTAAGAGAACTGCTCAGCTTGTCACCCAGGTCATTTATATAGATCAGGAACAGCAGAGGTCCCAGGACGCTTCCCTGGGGAACACCTGATATCACTTCAATTTTACTCGATGATTTGCCGTCTATTACTACGAACTGCGACCTTCCTGACAGGAAATCACGAATCCAGTCGCGCAACTGAGACGAGACCCCATAGGCCCGCAGCTTGATTGGAAGTCGCTTGTGAGGAACGGTGTCAAAAGCTTTCCGGAAATCTAGAAATACGGAATCAACTTGAGATCCCATGTCGATAGCGACCAATACTTCATGCGAATAAAGAGCTAGCTGCGTTGCACAAGAACGATGTTTTCTGAAACCATGCTGATTACGTATCATTAGATCGTTCCCTTCGAGGTGATTCATAATGTTTGAATACAGTATATGCTCCAAAACCCTACTGCAAACCGACGTCAATGATATAGGTCTGTAGTTCGATGGATTACTCCTACTACCCTTCTTAAACACTGGTGCGACCTGCTCAATTTTCCAATCTGTAGGTACAGATCTATCGGTGAGCGAGCGGTTGTATATGATTGCTAAGTAGGGAACTATTGTATCAGCGTAATCTGAAAGGAACCTAATCGGTATACAATCTGGACCTGAAGACTTGCCCGTATCAAGAGATTTGAGTTGCTTCGCAACCCCTAAGGTGGACTTCTAAGAAACTCATGCTAGCAGCTGTTCGTGTTTCAAATTCTGGAATATTCCATTCGTCTTCCCTGGTGAAGGAATTTCGGAAAACTGCGTTCAATAACTCCGCTTTAGTGGCACAGTCGTCGGTAACAGTACCATCGGCACTGCGCAGCGAAGGTATTGACTGCGTCTTGCCGCTTGTGTACTTTACATACGACCAGAAAAAAAATGGTTCAAATGGTTCTGAGCACTATGCGACTTAACTTCTGCGGTCATCAGTCGCCTAGAACTTAGAACTAATTACACCTAACTAACCTAAGGACATCACACACATCCATGCTCAAGGCAGGATTCGAACCTGCGACCGTAGCGGTCGCTCGGTTCCAGACTGTAGCGCCTAGAACCACACGGCCAGTCCGGCCGGTCATACGACCAGAATCTTCGGGTTTTCTACCAAATTTCGAGACAATGTTTCGTTGTGGAACCTATTAAAGGCATCTCGCATTGAAGTCCGTGCCAAATTTCGCGCGTCTGTAAATTTTAGCCAATCTTCGGGATTTCGCGTTCTTCTGAACTTCGTTTGTTTTTTTCCGTTGCCTCTGCAACAGCGTTCGGACCTGTTTTGTGTACCATGGAGGATCAGTTCCATCTCTTAACAATTTATGAGGTATGAATCTCTCAATTGCTGTTGCTACTAGATCTTTGAATTTGAGCCACATCTCGTCTACATTTGCATAGTCAGTTCGGAAGGAACTTCTAGTGAAACTTTATCCGCTTTTTTAAATAAAATTATTTTGCGTTTGTTTCTGGTGGATTTGGAAGAACCGGTATTGAGCCTATCTACAACGACCTTGTGATCACTAATCCCTGTATCAGTCATGATGCCCTCTATTAGCTCTGGATTGTTTGTGGCTAACAGGTCAAGTGTGTTTTCGCAACCATTTACAATTCGCGTGGGTTCGTGGACTATCTGCTCGAAATAATTTTCGGAGAAAGCATTTAGGACAATCTCGAAAGATGTTTTCTGCCTACCACCGGTTTTGAACAAGTATTTTTGCCAACATATCGAGGGAAGGTTGAAGTCCCCAGCAACTATAACCGTATGAGTGGGGTATTTATTTGTTACGAGACTCAAATTTTCTCTGAACTGTTCAGCAACTACATCATCGGAGTCTGGGGGTCGGTAGAAGGAGCCAGTTATTAACTTAGTTCGGCTGTTAAGTATGACCTCCACCCATACCAATTCGCACGGAGTATCTACTTCAACTTCACTACAAGATAAACCACTACTGACAGACACAAACACTCCACCACCAATTCTGCCTAATCTATCTTTCCTGAACACCGTCTGAGACTTAGTAAAAACTTCTGCAGAACTTATTTCAGGCTTTAGCCAGCTTCTGTGCTTTCTATTAGCGCTTGACGCTCAGGGACTTTCCCAGCACAACTACAACAATTCACAACTACAATTCCGACTGTTCCTTGATCCAAGCACGTCCTGTATTTGCCATGCACCCTTTGAGATTGCAGCCCACCCCGTACTTTCCCGAGGCCTTCTAACCTAAAAAACCGTCCAGTCCACGCCACACAGCCTCCACTACCCGTGTAGCCGCCAGCTGAGTGTAGTGAACTCCAGACCTATTCATCGGAACCCGAAACCCCACCACCCTATGGCGCAAGTCAAGGAATCTGCAGCCAACACGGTCGCAAAACCGTCTGAGCCTCTGATTCAGACCCTCCACCCGGCTCTGCACCAAAGGTCCGCAGTCGGTTCTGTCAACGATGCAAAGATGGACCTCGCGATGGACGTCGGGAGTGAAGTCGCGCATCATGCAGCCTATTATGCACAGTTTGAGTCTTAACACGACGTCCTGTGGCTGCACGAAAAGCATTATTCAACATGGTGGCGTTGGTGTCAGGGTTCCTCTGAGCCATAATCCGTAGGTAGCGGTCATCCACCACAGAAGTAACCCTTGGGCGGCCTGAGCGAGGCATGTCATCGACAGTTCCTGTCTCTCTGTATCTCCTCTATGTCCGAACAACATCGCTTTGGTTCACTCCGAGACGCCTGGACACTTCCCTTGTTGAGAGCCCTTCCTGGCACAAATGCGGACGCTATCGAACCTCGGTATTGACCGTATAGGCATGGTTGAACTACAGACAACACGAGCCGTTTAACTCCTTCATGGTGGAATGACTGAAACTGATCGGCTGTCGGACCCCCTGCGTCTAATAGGCGCTACTCATCTTGGCTGTTTACATCTTTGGGCGGGTTTAGTGACATCTCTGAACAGTCAAAGGGACTGAGTCTGTGGTAAAATATCCACAATCAACGTCTATCTTCAGGAGTCTGGGAACTGGGATGATGCAAAACTTTTTTTGATGTGTGTAGATATTGAGAATTTTCATCCTTCTGCTCTGTCATTTCCCTTGATTTTTAAAGACGTGATATGATAGATCGCTAGACTCCTTCTTTTTGTTCAAACTGCCACTGAAGCTGTGAACTTCCTGTATACCACGATTTAATGGCGAAGGGTAAACAGTGCTGACAACATGATAATGCCAAACTGAACAATGCTGGGCCGACCGAAAAATGCCGCACCCAGTGCTAAATGAAATGTTGTGCTTTACCGAGTGCTTCCGAGAGGAACCGAGCAAAACCGAGACAGACCCTGCCTATTCCCTCATGCTTGCGTCACACTGTGCTCATGTTTAGATCTGCACGCCGTGGCCGACCCTGGCTTAGAACGCTGTATGGGACGGCAAGATAGTCCATTTCCGTGGGTGAACCTCTTTCTGGAAACGCACAGAATGTTTAGCACAGAATTTGAGAACGATGGCTATAATTCGTTCTCGGATCGTAGTCGTTCCCGACAGCCGAAAGATGACTACCAAAGGGCCGATACCAGTGAGTAGGTACTGTACTTTCGCCTTGAGTTTTTACTAAATGGTAGCATGTACAGAGAGTTTTCTGTGCTTGTTACGTTTTCCAATGTGTACGGTAGTAGGTCTGCTGTGTGGTTTTGTGAAATTTAGGCCTTTTGAAAAGTGTATCAATTATTCTGCATTTCTAATCGTTACCAGACTTCAGAAATGGAAGCTGACCGTCCACACTTGGTGCGAGTAGTTGCCTCTGAGGAAGACGTTTTGCAGGCATCGTTATGGAGACACCATTTTGGAGGACACATAGAGCAGCATTTGCCAATTGGCGCACTGAGTGGGCACATATTGTGGTAACGAAAGGAGGGTCGCTTGTGAATATTTCCGTATCATCTGCAGAAAGTCCAGGCAATAGTAGTTGAGGACCACTCCCCGAAAAGTAACATTGAGGACTAATGTACAGCTCGGTATCACTCTCTTGCTGTGTTTCTTACCGAGATGTGGTACACCGACAAAGCGAGGCAGCGCAGTGTTTACACACTGGGCTCGCATTTACGACGACGACAGTTCAAACCCGCATTTGGCCATCCTGATTTAGATTCCTTCATTTCATCGGATCGTTTCAGGCAAATGCCGGGATGGTTCCTTTGAAAGGGCGCGACCGATTTCCTCTCCATCCTTCGCTAATCCGAGCTTGTGCTCCATCTATAATGGCGTGGTTGTCGAGGGGACGCTGAACACTAATCTCCTCCCTTTCCTCCTCCCCCTCCTCCTCCTTGAAAACCGACCCATCACCCCCAGCAAGTACAGTCCGTGGGTCCACTTGACACTGATGGCTAACGGATTACGTAACTAATTAGAGTACAACCAGTAAGCCCCACACTCTCTATTCCCTAAAGAATGGAACTCACATGTATAAAAATGCTTTAAACGTCTGATTGCAAATGCGTTAACGTGTTAAATATTTAACATAAGCACATAGACGAAAAAAATTAGAAAATATTTGAAATTAAGGTTTGTAATATTTCGCCAACTCCTCTCATTATAGAACACTAGATCAGTATAGTCTGTGTAAGTTATGCTCCATTTTAAGCAGAAGTTAATTTTTCCCGTATCTCAATCATGTATCGTACAATGATACAATTTTGTAGGTACATTCAGTGGTATATATGGATAATGTCTGCAAAATGTGTTTCTAATAGAGGTACTTATAAAGAAATAATCAATTAGAACGTCATGCTTGATGTTTACTGCATGAACGGTGAAAATGTTGTAAGACATCAGCTTTTTTCTTTTCATTATTTCGTGGAAGGTGCAGCGAAAAAAAGTTTCGAAAATGTCTGAAATTATGTATGAATTTTGTTGGAAAGCACTAAGTGCTCACATTCACAAATACTGGATGAATCTAATCTTGCGTTATTCTGCCTGAAGATACACACTACTGTATGGAAAAAGTGAAACACCAAGATCGATAGATGTGATCACAATGAAATTTATTCCACAGACTAGGGACATGACACTACACAAGTGATTACCATTACAGACCTGTACATGCACTATGACTGTTGAAATTCAGTACGGAGCAGCGCCGTTAAAGGTTGCAAACAGAGGCGCTAGACGTCGTGGCATGGAATCAAAGAGCACCTGAACATGATAACGGGGAATACTTTCGCCACCTGATTTATAGGCGCGTCCACAAAGCTTCATCTGTGGCTGCAAGAGGACCTGAACGAACAAGTTACCGATCGACCATAGCCCTGAAATGTTCGGCGGGTGACATGTCAGGTGACGGGGAAGGCTCCCACATTCCTCGCGGCCTGCGGCTGGGCGTTGTCCTGCTGAAATATGGAACGTGGAACGGCCTTAGTAGGGGAAATGCCCCTGGCTTTAAAACCTCCCTGCTGTCGATATAGCTGTTGAGGTTGCCCTCAAGACGTACAGGGTGGCGCACGAATTGTGTTGCCATTTTGTTTTTGAATATAAACTTTATTGTCAATACTATCTGAAAGGAACATATACTACAATGAAGAGCCGTCCATGGAGATTTGTTCCAACTCAGCACATGCTCAATATGTCCACCATTTCGTTTCCTAACTTCCTTCAAACGAACACTGAAGTTAGTGATTACCCTACGGCACATGTCTTCCGTAATTTCACTGCAAGCTTGAAGAATAAGTCTGCTGAGCTCCATTAAATCACGTGGACGTTTCGGGAAAATTTTTTCCTTTAGGTACACCCAAAGAAAAAAGTCACACGGATTATGGTCTGGACTCTTGGGGGGGGGGGGGGGGGCAATTTTGTCCGTCATTGAAGCGACCTGGAAACCTGAGTGAAGTGATCCGCATGTCGAAATGCTCGTGCAAAAACTCCAACACAGTGTTTGCAGTATGTGGCCTTGCTCCATCTCGCATGAACCACTGCGTGGTGAAGGGCAAGGCAGTAGCAAGAAGCTGTGGAATGAAGCTATTGCGAAGCACGCTCAAATAACGCTCGCTGTTCACAGTTTCTTCAAAGAAAAAGGGTCCAATAAGTTCGTGACTGGAAATTGCTGCCCACCCTGTAATCCTCGGAGCATAATGTTGTCGTTCATGAAGCACTTGTGGGTTTTCAGTGGCCCAAAAGCGTACATTATGTTTGTTAACCACACTGTCTAAATTAAAATGCGCCTCGTCTGAAAACCAAACGTTATTGAGAGTTTCTTCCCTATCCTCCACCCTCTGAGCAAACAGTAGTCTCTGCTGCTTGTGTTCTTCAGTGAGCTTCTGTGCACAGGTCATCTTGCATGGGTACATATGGAGGTCACTTTTAAGAATGCGTTGAACGGTGCGTCTGGATATTCCCAGTCGCACTGCTGCCTTTCTACACGATTTCCCGGTACTTCTCTGTACAGCAACTCGTACCGCTTCAGTATTCTCCGGCGAACAAACAGGCTTAAGCCGAGGTCGCTTCGCTTCCAATACTGTTCCTTCCTGTACAAATTTATCGAACAACCTGTGGATGGTCTTCTTGCAAGGGACGTATCGTGTGTTAAACTGTTGTCGAAAACGCCTCTGAGACACAACAAGGCTTTTCGTTTCATGAAAAAGTAACACAATTGCCGACCGTTGCTGTGTCGTCAGTCTTCCACTGTCAGCCATTGCTGCTTACTAGTCTCCTAGCGGCAGTATCGTGAATTACACGTCATTTGTTTTTCCAAGCTCTGCTGGTACTGCTGTAGAGATCCCAGCGGGATATCTAATGTGCGTCGTAAATTGTGAAAGAAACAATTGGTAACACATTTCGTGCGCCACCCTGTAGTTGGGGGGATCGCATATTTTGGCAACGGCGCCGCATGCCGTCACACTTGACATTTGTCCGCTATGCCGCTAAACAATACGGCCTGTCCAATTGCGTTCACCAGGGCGGAGTCGAACACGTATGCCTTCGGTACAGGTTGAAACGGACTCGTTCGGAAACACATCATTTTGCCACTCATCTCACCAATGTGGACGATCACTTGTCCACTGCAGTCTGCGGCGTTGGTTACACGTCTCGGTCACCTCTAGTTCGCATTGATGGCACTTTGAACAGTGGACGTTACATTTCAGATGTGTTACGACCCGTGGTTCTACCCTCCATTCGATCCCTGCGAAACGCTACATTTCAGCAGGATAATGCACGACCGCATATTGCAGGTCCTGTACAGGCCTTTCTGGACACAGAAAATGTTCGACTGCTGCCCTGGCCAGCACATTCTCCAGATCTCTCACCAATTGAAAACGTCTGGTCAATGGTGGCCGGGCAACTGACTCGTCACAGTACGCCAGTCACTACTCTTGATGAACTGTGGTATCGTGTTGAAGCTGCATGGGCAGGTGTACCTGTACAAGCCATCCAAGCTCTGTTTGACTCAATGCCCAGGCGTATCAAGGCCGTTATTAAGGCCAGAGGTGGTTGTTCTGGGTACTGATTTCTCAGGATCTATGCACCCAAATTACGTGAAAATGTAATCACATGTCATTTCTAGTACAATATATTTGTCCAATGAATACCCGTTTATCACCTGCATTTCTTCTCGGTGTAGCAATTTTAATGGCTAGTAGTGTATTATGGTTCCGCTGTTCTACATGTACTCTTATAGAGCCGTGTTGCACATCACTGCTTCTGAGTGTTTGACTTTTTGCAAGCAGTACACACAGCTTCTACCTACGATATTTGTCTTACTGTTTTAAATCTATAACTTAATGGGTATAAATGACATTATTGTTGGCCCTGGAAGCCTTTGGATAGGAAACTTGGGGGGAGGGGCGGAGGGGGGGGGGACCATGCTCCAGGTTAGCTGTTTAGTTATATAGATACCTAATCGGTGCCTCACGACGTCGAATCTCGGCAGGGATTCCCGCTCGAAAAATGGTCAGTTTGCCGTCTAACACCACATATTAAACGCTATAGGTATCTTTTATGCAGTGAATTTTGTATGTGTCACCTTGTTTCCGCACTAAATCTGCCCCCTATGAGTATCCACAGTGTTAAAATTTCCTTATACCTCCTAAGACTAGTCTGGTACGCTCCTATTCCATTTTCATTTCTTTTCCCTGCGTAATCTTGAAGCATGTGATACTGGACTCATTGCGTGGTAATTTGTACACCAATCCACCCTTGCTTTCTTCGGGGGCATAATAACTACGGTATTTTCAAAATCTAATGAAACTTCTCCAGTTTCATAAATTTCATTCACGAGATTGTACAGTTCTCCTTCCACCGTTTGGCCTGATGTTCCTAAGAATTCAGTTGATATTTCATCATTACCTGGACATGCGTTGCTTCCAAGATCGTAGAAGACTTTTATCTGTTCCTGTATCAATAAGCCTAGAATCCCCACTAAAAAATGACCCCACCTCCTTCAGCCTACCGCATCCGAAAGGTTCCTAAAATTCCTATATGCATCCTTTCCTTTTGTTACTTTAGATTTTCGAGTTTCCCACATAGCAGAAGTTTTAACATTCCACATGCCCGAGTTCCTTTTTTCTGGCAGCTCTCCCCATTTAGTCACTGCCAGGAGATCCGAATGTGGCACTATTTTACCACCGGAATATTTTAACGAGGAAAAAGCCATCACGATCATGACATATTCAGAAAAGAAACTCATTTGATAGATAACGATAATGTGACGGTTTCTCATTGCTTACCACGTCGCAGTACTGCGCCAGTGAAATTCGTCCCGACCATCGCAGTTGCCCGAAGTCTGCTTGAAATCCGCCAATCATGACTACTGGACGGACCGCTGCCTTCCTTCAGGAAGAAGCTCCTTCGTGTGTACGAACTCGAACAGAGAGGAACGCTGCCTCTGCTCTGTGCGTCGTATTGGCGATCTCATGGCCCCCTGGCATTACAAGCCGCTGCAGTTTCCAACGCAACTCCAGAAAGATGCCCTTCGAGATAATACCAGCTAGGTCAGCTGAACCAATTATTTTCGTGTGCTACAACACTCTACCTTCATCCTGGTTTGAGACAGGCAGAACTTGGCCTTCCAGGAGAGAGATCAAGTCAGGCGTTACACATCTTTTCCAAATCGTTATTTAAATTTCACCGAACGCAGCAAATGTTCACCGTCTTCCATTGTAATTGGTTGTGTTTTCTCACTTTCGTCTGTAAAGATTACTCTGTTGCTTCCTTTTACATTTACGGCTGTTGAAACAACAAAATTTATTTGTTACTATTGTTCATATTCGGATCTTTCACTAAATGTTACACTCTTCTTTTCATTTCCTTGCGGTCTCTATCGGACCTTACGTAGCCACTTCACGGATTGCGTATTCTTCTTTTCCTCCAAGAACTACTTCATCCTTTCCCTTCTTTCCCGCACTTACTTCGAGTTCTTCAGTAAGCTCTTCTCTTGTCTGTCCCAACAGTTATTGGCTATACTTTTCCTGTATTCTTCTCAGCCCCGTAGCAAATTAGTAGGTGCCAACTTGCATATTTTCTTACTCTTTCATCTTTATCCTCAGTTCTGACTCCAACAACACATTTGGTTACTGCCTATCCCTTTGTCCTACTCGTTGTTTTCCGTGCCGTTTTGGCCATTGCATCGATATTCATCCTGATCAAATGTATTACAAATTTTTCCCTTCCCTCTATGATTCCTGTTGTTCTCCGACTCTAGCCCACTTCTCCCCATTATCTTTAACAATAGCTTGTAGGGCTCAGTATTTTTCTATCATCGTTCTGAAGTTGTTCCGCACTCTAGCTTTCTTGTGTTATCATCTCTGTCGCATACAGAACCGCAGTCCTCACTGTTTCCTTGTAGTACCTCACGAGAAGTTGCTGCAGTAATAGGTACTCGTATGTCATTTGACACTACTTCCACCGTTAGCCCTCATACTACGGACTTCACCGCCGACGTTCACCGGACTACCTTCGTCCAAAGCGTTGTGTTATCACCAGAGACGTGCCCATAATTACATGCACCATATCCTCATACAATGAGCAACAACTCTCTTTCTAGTTCACAATCAAATGTACGATTTGGCTAACGTAAGCCCCGACGTTCACCGGACTACCTTCGTCCAAAGCGTTGTGTTATCACCAGAGACGTGCCCATAATTACATGCACCATACCCTCATACAATGAGCAACAACTCTCTTTCTAGTTCACAATCAAATGTACGATTTGGCTAACGTAAGTTACGCAACTTGTAATTCCTTATTTCAAAGGGCAACAAGAATAGAGTGACTGCGAGTGTTGTTGTAATACGCAGCGAACGATTCTTTGGCCATTTGGTCTTTTGGTTACTCGTTGCAATGGAAAGACGTACTTTTTTTAAAGTTCTGTACCCGTAACTAAATACTACGTTCAAATAAGTTCTGTATAACTGATTACACATTTCATGTGCTCTATTGCGATACGAATAATAGCTACGTCTCACGCATCAAGGCCAGAAGTCAGGTGTCAATGAAGATTAAGACATCGAATTTTAGTTCTTATTCATCGAAGTCGGAATTTGCAAAATAAGGGAAACAGCGAACATAAAGAAGTGTGTAGGTAATGCTTTTCGGATGTGGATTCCACAAGTGGAGCAGGAAAAGCGGAAAACATAATACTGGTGCCAGTTAGCCACAATCACACACTGTGTGGCTGTTTGAGGAGTATAACGATGCATACACAGCCGCATCTGTGAGATATGTTGATTAAAATGTCATTCTGAAACGAGATTATTTTTAGAATTATTAGTAGAGAACAATGCTGTACCTGCAGATATGGTATTATGTGTGTGTTTGCTATTCCGTACACAACAGTAAGGAGAGGTGGGCTACAGGGTAGTGCAGCAGATGTCATCATAGGTGAGCTGGACAGAATCAGAAATGATTAGCGAACAAGTAAATACAGTAAACAGAAGCTTTACTTAACTTGCAGATTTTCCGAGCATATGAAGAATCTTTACAACCAGCCTGGTTAGCCATGAGCGCTAATGCGCTGCTTCCTAGACTCTGGTAGGCGCGCCAGCCCCGGATCGAATCCGCCCGGTGGATCGCCGACGTCGGCCGGTATGCTGGCCAGCATGGATGTGGTTTTTAGGCGGTTTTCCACATCCCGCTAGGTGAATACTGGGCTGGTACCCATGTTCGGCCTCAGTTACACGATTCGCACTGTTCAATGGATTGCACTAGATACAGACAGCTGGCGTACACTGATTCCGTCCCTTGGTGGCGGCAGGAAGGCCACCCATTAAAATTAATCTTGTCAAATGCGATCATAACCATGCCGACCCTGCACAACTGTGAGGCAAGGCATCAGCAAAAGAAGAAGAAGAAGATGATGATGAATCTTTGCAAATTAACATGCAGCAATAAAGCCTAGCAGTTACAGTAGCAAGTAACTAATGCAAGAGTAATAGTCATGGCCATACCTGGGCTGCGACTCCGTTGTAATTGGACTGCGCCAATTTGCAAATGGGCTGTGTGGCAGCTGCCGCCCATCCTATATTGTGGCCGCAGAGGGCGCTAGTGGTATGGAGTTGCTAGAGGCGTGATTTGGGTCTGCCAAATCCAGCATGACCGCTGTTGGCATCTGATGGTAACTTGCATCGCTGTTTACAAACTGTAGGAAGTCAGTTTGGTGATATCGATCTATGATACCACAGTGTAAGGACGTTATGTCTATAAGGTGTGCATAATGTTATTGGAACTTTTCAGATGGAGATCACAACATGGCATTCCCAGAAGACGTGCTCGCCGTTTTTCGGGCTTCAAGAAAGATCGAATAACGGCACAAAAGAATTTTACCTGCCAGTGGACATTGATTTATGTCAATGGGAAAAGTTGAAAATTTATGCCAGACTGAGATTCGGAAAAGGTTCTTCTGCTTACTAGACTTGTAAGTAGGCTGTATAGGTTTTTATATTGGTAACGCCATGTAGCGCTCTATATGAAAATCACTGGCTGTGCTGTGTTCAGTCTGTGGCTGGGTGGCATTGTTGTAATATTCGCCATTGTAGTGTTGGGCAGTTGGCTGTTAACAGCGCGTAGCGTTGCGCAGTTGGAGGTGAGCCACCAGCAGTGGTGGATGTGGGGAGAGAAATGGCGGAGTTTTGAAATTTGTAAGACTGGATGTCATGAACTGCTATATATATTATGACTTTTGATGACTATTAAGGTAAATACATTGTTTGTCCTCTATTAAAATCTTTCATTTGCTAAGTACGCCTATCAGTAGTTAGCGCCTTCCGTAGTTTGAATCTTTTATTTAGCTGGCAGTAGTGGCGCTCGCTGTATTGCAGTAGTTCGAGTAACCAAGATTTTTGTGAGGTAAGTGATTTGTGAAACGTACAGGTTAATGTTAGTCAGGGCCATTCTTTTGTAGGGATTTTTGAAAGTCAGATTGCGTTGCGCTAAAAACATTGTGTGTCAGTTTAAGCACAGTCTTGTATAATTTTTCTAAGGGTACGTTTCATATGTCGACCCTTAGCTGAGGATACCTCACAGGAATCTTCTGATTTTGTTCTTGTAGTTTGTGTAATGATTGTAGCTATTGTTTATTGCTAGCGCGTAATCATAGAGAGAATTTCCTTTGTAGTTGTAGTTTTCATTCTTGTACAGTAAAACAGTGGTGGCATGCATGTAGATTTGCACCAAGTATTTCGCAGCTGCGCTTGCAATTAACGAGATATTATTTTCAATGTTATGTTAATGTGTTTTCTTATTTTGGTCTTCAAATTCTGCTTTTCTGTGTTGTCTTGTGAAATATTGTGACAATAATGGCGTGTGAAAAACGTAATACTAGGCTCTAAAGTAAACTGAGGAATGACAGTGAAGACGAAAGCAGTGTGTTAGCGCCACTGTGTAATGAATCAACTAATGTTCAAAGTAGTAATTTGGTAATTGTACATAGGGAAATGGAGCGGGCTGCAAATAATGGTGTAGGCAGTGAAACAATTAGTGAACAGGGAAGATCGATCGGTTGGCAACAGCTTGCCTCAGGAATCCGAAATGACAGGACACAATCTTACAATTACTGTAGATTCAGGTTTTGCGTCCTTGCCGTTTTCTCAAATAAGTCAAGACACATTTTCTGCTTTTCAAAATGCGAATATTGGCGGTTCAAATGCATTGCCGAATAGCACTGAGGAACATGTTTCAGACACCAGTGCATTGTTATTACAATTAATGCAACAAATGGGACAAAAGCTTAAAAAGTTAGACACAATGGAACAAAATCTTCAAAAGTTAGACACAATGGAACAACACCAGAGACAAACTCAGCAACAGTTAGACACAATGGAACAAAATCTTCGGAAGTTAGACACCACACTTGAACAAACACGTGAAGATTTAACTACTGAGTTACATAACATTGAATCGAAATGTCAAAAAGTCTGCAATGACGTAAAAACACAAAGTTGTGAGCATTTCCAACCTATTTTTTCGCGTCATGAAAATGCATTACAGAATCACGAAGCAGCCATAAAAGAACTGCAAACTATTGTTCACGAAAATCACGACACCTTGCAAGCTAAAATTGACTCAGTTGCATCTACCGATTCGGTTACGCAACTTGCAAAAACTCAGGAAAACTTAAAGGACACAGTAGATACGATTTCAACACAAATGGACACTCTGAAACTTGGTTCAGAAAAACACACAGAGGAAATAATTTCACTAACGGATAAAGTAGCCGAACTTTCAGATCAGTTCACTAACTTATCTACAAAGGTAGATGATGATCTGAATGACACAAGACCTGTAGCCTTCACGGACACTGAAGAGTATGAACAAATTAGGAAATTCAAACAAAATCAAAATGAAATCAATACACAGTACAAAAGAGAAATCCGGGAAGTACAAGATCAGTTGGCACAAGTAATACAAGAATTACATATTTCAGAGGACACTCGCGCTCCAGTACGGGAAGAGGGACATAGAAATACGGAACAACCACAAAATAATAACACAGGACACTTCGGAAATTATGAAAGAAATTGGCAAGGCGCATTGGATTTTGAGATGGAACCGCCGAAATGAAGTAACAATGAGCGATGTGCGACTTGCCGACACGATGATTTTGACTATAACCTGCTCATTACTACACGTAAATTCAAAACATTTAAGATTTCTGACAACGATATTCATCCACAAGCATGGCTTCATCAATTCTCTCATTGTTTTCCTCCCAACTGGTCATTGGAGCACAGGTTAGAAATTATGTGTGGCTACTTGGAGAATGAACCAGCTGTAAGAATGCGATCGGTCATTCACGATTGTCACAGTGAAGGAGAATTTTATCATGCCTTCCTCTCAGCGAATTGGTCTCAAGCTACACAAGACCAAGTAAAACATAGCATCATAATGATGAAACATTTCGAACAATCTGAATTTTCCAGTCTCATGAAATATTTTGAAGACATGTTGCATAAGAATCAGTAGCTTTCAAACCCATACAGCCCCTCAGAACTCATCCGCATTTGCTTAATCAAATTGCCTGAACATTTACGACATATTATTTTGGCAGGACGTTGCAAAGACGGCATTGAAGCTTTTCAGGGACTCTTACAAGGATTAGAAATTGACACTGACAATCGCGGAACGCGAAAACAGGAACATAACTATTACAGGTCACATCCATCGCAATTCCGCGATGAAAGAAATAATAACTGGACACGACAAGGCTATTCTCACAACACAAATCGTGACCAAAACAGACACCATCCGTATGACAACCATTGGCAGAATAATACACTCCTGGAAATGGAAAAAAGAACACATTGACACCGGTGTGTCAGACCCACCATACTTGCTCCGGACACTGCGAGAGGGCTGTACAAGCAATGATCACACGCACGGCACAGCGGACACACCAGGAACCACGGTGTTGGCCGTCGAATGGCGCTAGCTGCGCAGCATTTGTGCACCGCCGCCGTCAGTGTCAGCCAGTGTGCCGTGGCATACGGAGCTCCATCGCAGTCTTTAACACTGGTAGCATGCCGCGACAGCGTGGACGTGAACCGTATGTGCAGTTGACGGACTTTGACCGAGGGCGTATAGTGGGCATGCGGGAGGCCGGGTGGACGTACCGCCGAATTGCTCAACACGTGGGGCGTGAGGTCTCCACAGTACATCGATGTTGTCGCCAGTGGTCGGCGGAAGGTGCACGTGCCCGTCGACCTGGGACCGGACCGCAGCGACGCACGGATGCACGCCAAGACCGTAGGATCCTACGCAGTGCCGTAGGGGACCGCACCGCCACTTCCCAGCAAATTAGGGACGCTGTTGCTCCTGGGGTATCGGCGAGGACCATTCGCAACCGTCTCCATGAAGCTGGGCTACGGTCCCGCACACCGTTAGGCCGTCTTCCGCTCACACCCCAACATCGTGCAGCCCGCCTCCAGTGGTGTCGCGACAGGCGTGAATGGAGGGACGAATGGAGACGTGTCGTCTTGAGCGATGAGAGTCGCTTCTGCCTTGGTGCCAATGATGGTCGTATGCGTGTTTGGCGCCGTGCAGGTGAGCGCCACAATCAGGACTGCATACGACCGAGGCACACAGGGCCAACACCCGGCATCATGGTGTGGGGAGCGATCTCCTACACTGGCCGTACACCACTGGTGATCGTCGAGGGGACACTGAATAGTGCACGGTACATCCAAACCGTCATCGAACCCATCGTTCTACCATTCCTAGACCGGCAAGGGAACTTGCTGTTCCAACAGGACAATGCACGTCCGCATGTATCCCGTGCCACCCAACGTGCTCTAGAAGGTGTAAGTCAACTACCCTGGCCAGCAAGATCTCCGGATCTGTCCCCCATTGAGCATGTTTGGGACTGGATGAAGCGTCGTCTCACGCGGTCTGTACGTCCGGCACGAACGCTGGTCCAACTGAGGCGCCAGGTGTAAATGGCATGGCAAGCCGTTTCACAGGACTACATCCAGCATCTCTACGATCGTCTCCATGGGAGAATAGCAGCCTGCATTGCTGCGAAAGGTGGATATACACTGTACTAGTGCCGACATTGTGCATGCTCTGTTGCCTGTGTCTATGTGCCTGTGGTTCTGTCAGTGTGATCATGTGATGTATCTGACCCCAGGAATGTGTCAATAAAGTTTCCCCTTCCTGGGACAATGAATTCACGGTGTTCTTATTTCAATTTCCAGGAGTGTAGTTACAGAGAAAGATCGCTTTTCCATAGTAATGAATGTGACAGAGACAACCATAGAATCAGAGAATATGGGAACCAAAATAATTATTATCAAGGGAGACAGAATAACTTCAGACGCAATGGTCCACCATGCAGTTACGATTCCGGGAGAAATTCTCCACCACATGACCGACAAACAAGAAACTATGTAAACCACCGACAAAACGACAGACCTGAATTCCATCAGAACTGGCGAGCTTCAAACAGGGCAGGGCCCTCTCGTCAAGGTGAATTTGTAGAAGTTAGGTCTCCTAATCCCAATAACGACATGCGCCAACAAAGAAACAGACAATGACCCGCACCGCAGGCAGCCACGTGCGCCGGCTGGCTCAGAGAAAAATAACATAGATGCTAACCTTGAGAAAAATTCCAGTATTCTTTACCGACGTATACCGCATGACAATTGCATTCAAGTTGAAACTCTGAGTACTATGAAGAGTAAAAGATTTCACCACACTCCACAAATAAAGCCGCTTAAATGAGAGATAATGTGCTTTTTAACTTAGTCTTTGCCATAAAATTTTTCACTTTACATTACTAGTATGCTTTGTTAGACTTAGAACCTGTTAACATGCAACAGCGTTTGAAGTTAACTATCCAATCTAGAACCTAGGATACATATTTAGACAGTAGTTATGAGTGCATTGTTATAGTGAACAGACGACACAGTGTTACCGTGTGTGTACATTCTTGCTTGTTAGTTGCACAATCACGTAACGACTATAAGGCTCACATACTTAGAACATATACCGGCACTGCTAATGACATTTTCATGCAACATTTTGGTTTACTTGAAATGACATTCTTTATTTGAAGTACTTTCTGTGGGATTAAATATGACTTAGCATTCGGTTCCTTTGACAGCTACACTATTTTATCACGACGCTACTAATGAGTGACCATTTACAATGTTGCTTTTGAGGTGTTTCTGTTTTATATCTGCACAGTTTTTCTGAATTCTTCTGGAAAGTAAAATATGTTTTAGTACTAACTTTTGTGATATAGCTACAAGGAGACAGCCTTTTCCATAGCACAACAATACGTTACAGCACAGTACTTTCTTCATCACGGCAATAAGCGTACTAACTAAGATATCTATACGCAAAGCATTTCACTTTTGTTTATCATGAGGTAAGTACATTGACTATTGCAGAACTTAGCTTTCGGAGGACGATTACTAGGACACTTCCACAGAGAATATCTTACAACAAGACGCATAGTTTAGCGCTACAGTACACGTATTTGAGTGATTAATTTTGTACTTTAAACATTTATTTTTAAAGATATTTGAAGTACAATGATACAAAGGTTTTCCGTGATACATTTCATTCCATTGCTGTAATCTGTAACACCTGAGGGTATTATTCATTAATCCTCAGGGGGGTACACACTTACTTTGTGTACCATGTGTTTGGCAAGCACAAGGAGCCCTAGCTAATATGGTATTTGCTTATACAGCTTTACACATCGGTACCATATTTCTCTAACACTGAATTACACAGCTATCTGATTAATTAACAGATAAACAAAAGTTTTTTTTATGTCAGTGACACATGTTTACGCAATTACACAGTTGGATAATTTCACACTTATGAAATTGTATTTTGTCTGCTCTGTGTGAACTGTTCATATTTTTTCAGAACCATTATGATACTATGAGAGCTTTGAATGATGTATCTGGTATGAGATCATGATTTTTAAAGTACGTTTGAGGCAGATGACACTATTGAAATGAGCAGAGAATATTTTTTAGGTTTTGAAATTATTGCAGAAAGCTACGACGTTTTTGAGATTTGATTGAGGTGTTATGATGTTATTTTTATGATGACGATGTGTATTATGCTGTTGAGGTATGTTTATGATCAATAAGCTGATGCTATATGAGGAATTTGATTATGCTATGTATTTATTATGATGAAATATTGAAGAAGTGTCGACGAATATTTATATGTGTAACAAGGTAAGGAATAGTGAGTAGTGGTTAGGGACTCTGACTTGTGAAAAAGGATGTTGGAAACCAAGAATCGTACTTTAAGAGTTATGAAATGTGTAAATGCGTGAATGTACCACAACGCCGACGAAAATTTTTTGGACACTGTTATATTTACAGGATTTTGTTTCTACACATTTGTAACGCAAATTCTCGACCTGTGAAATTTTATGTGAGATTGTCACTGTAGTGGAAACTGCTGTCGTAAATATTTCGTTAAGAAAGGTTAAGTTACCTTGTAATGCGTTTTGGGCGCCCAGCTGAGAGATAGTCGTCTGACAAAAGAAAGTCATTAGGTGGAAAAAAAGAGGCCATTATCCTCGCTATTGACATTTCTTTGTCGAAAGCATCGCAAATACGACACGCTCAAACTCGAAAACATTTGATTACACTGTGAAGCTCTTAATTTATGATATTTACTAAAATGCCTAATGAAATGATGAGAAACATTTTACATCTATTGTCTTCCTAGTTGAGAGATTGCTCATTTTGTTTAATATCTGGTTTCCAGCTGTGTTGCAGCATTGGCTTTATAAAATAAAATTAAGTGCATTTGCTAATGTGAACACTTTCTGCCAACAGATCTATTAAATAATAATTTTATGATCCATATTCTTCGAAAAAGGAGCACTTGGAATGGAAAGAACAATAAGAAGTGATTAATAACAGTAACTGAATACATAATTTTCTTTTCAACTACTTGGTAATTTTTTTGGTAGAGTAAGTTATCGTCATGCATCACTCTAGTGTTAAGATGTGACATAGGTATTACTGTAATATTTTTTCTGCTTGAGCTTTGTCATGTTTAGATATAAGTTATTGCATTTGCTGCTGCTGTTTGCCAGGCATAGTACTACTAAATTTCTTTGTATTACTCTGTTAAGCCAGTTTTACTACTGATTTATTTTTCTTGTTCCTGCACTTTGGCTCATATTAGTTGTAATGTTGCATTTGCTTGGTAATTTAGATTTACTGCTGCTTGCTTTGCCAATTTGCATTTTTTGTCATTGCTGTTTGTGTTAATTGTTTTGTGCTGCTGCATTGCCTCGTCCCTTAGTTTAGCATCTGAGCTCATTAGATTTAAGTTAGCTTAAGATGGGGTAGGCCATATAAGAGAACACATTGTGATCAATTGGAAGAAATGCATTGAGAATCTATAAGAAAATGGTTTGGCCAAAAAAGTATTTTGAAAGAGGATATGAACAAAAAAAGTAGGGTTTAGGGACAACAGGTTTAGGTAGGATTTTCTTGGAAATACATGATGAGGTAAGATAATGGAAAATAAATAATGAGGTAAGAAATATGTGAACATATAAATACAGAAAGCATGCTTGGATAGGATTTTTTTGGTGGAAACAAATGTTGAAATAAGAGGAAAGATCTATGGAATGAAGTTTTGGGTTGGACTGCAGTACCAAATGTTACACTGAAAACAAACCCTGTCTTTCCTTTTGTATTATTCCGCTATGTGTTTTTGTACCCTTGTGTGTTTGTCTTTTTCCTGTCTTTACGTGTTTAGCTAATAAGATTTATGTTGTAGAATTTTACAAATACTATGTTATTTTCTTTGTAAAGATGTTTAGACATTATTAATTCTGTTCTGATTCAATTGTCGTGTGTGAAATTAATGTTTCGAAAACTATTCTCATTATTTTATGTATGTATTTATGTCATAATTCCTGTAACACTGATGTATATGTTTATTTCTATACTTTTGTAAAACCTCTATTACTACAAATGTTATCTGTATTGTTATGTTCTTTAATGATGTATTTTGTACCTTTGTTATTGTATTCTCATGTTATAGAATTGTAATTGACACCAGTTCATCATATTATTAACTTGTAAGTTACATTTCACTGCACACGTTTCTGTTGGTCATAGTATATGGACAATATGTGAGAAGTAGGGACTGTTAGTGTTTGCACATGTGTTAATAATTCAGCAAGGGACTGGATAACAGCATTGCTGGTTCTAAGGACAATTCCAAAAACTTTGTGAGTGGACAAGTGGTGGTTATGGACTTGCTACACTCCTGGAAATTGAAATAAGAACACCGTGAATTCATTGTCCCAGGAAGGGGAAACTTTATTGACACATTCCTGGGGTCAGATACATCACATGATCACACTGACAGAACCACAGGCACATAGACACAGGCAACAGAGCATGCACAATGTCGGCACTAGTACAGTGTATATCCACCTTTCGCAGCAATGCAGGCTGCTATTCTCCCATGGAGACGATCGTAGAGATGCTGGATGTAGTCCTGTGGAACGGCTTGCCATGCCATTTCCACCTGGCGCCTCAGTTGGACCAGCGTTCGTGCTGGACGTGCAGACCGCGTGAGACGACGCTTCATCCAGTCCCAAACATGCTCAATGGGGGACAGATCCGGAGATCTTGCTGGCCAGGGTAGTTGACTTACACCTTCTAGAGCACGTTGGGTGGCACGGGATACATGCGGACGTGCATTGTCCTGTTGGAACAGCAAGTTCCCTTGCCGGTCTAGGAATGGTAGAACGATGGGTTCGATGACGGTTTGGATGTACCGTGCACTATTCAGTGTCCCCTCGACGATCACCAGTGGTGTACGGCCAGTGTAGGAGATCGCTCCCCACACCATGATGCCGGGTGTTGGCCCTGTGTGCCTCGGTCGTATGCAGTCCTGATTGTGGCGCTCACCTGCACGGCGCCAAACACGCATACGACCATCATTGGCACCAAGGCAGAAGCGACTCTCATCGCTGAAGACGACACGTCTCCATTCGTCCCTCCATTCACGCCTGTCGCGACACCACTGGAGGCGGGCTGCACGATGTTGGGGCGTGAGCGGAAGACGGCCTAACGGTGTGCGGGACCGTAGCCCAGCTTCATGGAGACGGTTGCGAATGGTCCTCGCCGATACCCCAGGAGCAACAGTGTCCCTAATTTGCTGGGAAGTGGCGGTGCGGTCCCCTACGGCACTGCATAGGATCCTACGGTCTTGGCGTGCATCCGTGCGTCGCTGCGGTCCGGTCCCAGGTCGACGGGCACGTGCACCTTCCGCCGACCACTGGCGACAACATCGATGTACTGTGGAGACCTCACGCCCCACGTGTTGAGCAATTCGGCGGTACGTCCACCCGGCCTCCCGCATGCCCACTATACGCCCTCGGTCAAAGTCCGTCAACTGCACATACGGTTCACGTCCACGCTGTCGCGGCATGCTACCAGTGTTAAAGACTGCGATGGAGCTCCGTATGCCACGGCAAACTGGCTGACACTGACGGCGGCGGTGCACAAATGCTGCGCAGCTAGCGCCATTCGACTGCCAACACCGCGGTTCCTGGTGTGTCCGCTGTGCCGTGCGTGTGATCATTGCTTGTACAGCCCTCTCGCAGTGTCCGGAGCAAGTATGGTGGGTCTGACACACCGGTGTCAATGTGTTCTTTTTTCCATTTCCAGGAGTGTATATTATCCGCAAGATTCTTCAATGGTGATTGAGCACCTGCAAAGTCACAACAGATGGCTGCTGGCCATCTCTACAAGGACTACAGTGGGTCTGCATCTTTGATGGCCCACCAATATCATTATTTCTACAAGGACCGCAGTGGATCTGCACCTCTGATGGCCCACCAATACCATATTCTCTACCAGGACTGCAGTGGGTCTGCTCTGTGATGACCTACCTACCAATATTCTTCAAAACTTCGACTGAATCTGCTGTGGGTTTGCTCTCTTGTGGTCCATTACCTGCCTGCATGTCAAGAGTCAGCACTGTCTTTCCGTTGGAAGGACAACACTACTTGTTCAAGACTGCATGGAAATCCACTACTTCCATGTGCATTTTCTTTTACTGCTCAGACTTTGAGGAAAACACTGCTATTTTACTGTGATGAACGATCAGGACTGTCTTTATAGACTGTGAGAAAATTTTAGCTTTTGACCAACATTGGATCAATAAGTGTGTGCATTTGATTTCTCTGTTATTGTTATTGTGCAAAAATTTTAACAAACATGTATTGGCCAGTGCCCAAAACAATTTGTAAAATTTTTTTGGGGGACCATGGGGGCTATGTAAGTAGGCTGTTTAGGTTTTTATATTGGTAACGCCATGTAGCGCTCTATATGAAAATCACTGGCTGTGCTGCGTGCAGTCTGTGGCTGGGTGGCATTGTTATAATATTCGCCATTGTAGTGGTGGGCAGTTGGCTGTTAACAGCGCGTAGCGTTGTGCAGTTGGAGGTGAGCCGCCAGCAATGGTGGATGTGGGGAGAGAAATGGCGGAGTTTTGAAATTTGTAAGACTGGATGTCATGAACTGCTATATATATTATGACTTTTGATGACTATTAAGGTAAATACATTGTTTGTCCTCTATTAAAATCTTTCATTTGCTAACTACGCTTATCAGTAGTTAGTGCCTTCCGTGGTTTGAATCTTTTATTTAGCTGGCAGTAGTGGCGCTCGCTGTATTGCAGTAGTTCGAGTAACCAAGATTTTTGTGAGGTAAGTGATTTGTGAAACGTATAGGTTAATGTTAGTCAGGGTCATTCTTTTGTAGGGATTTTTGAAAGTCAGATTGCGTTGCGCTAAAAATATTGTGTGTCAGTTTAAGCACAGCCTTGTATAATTGTTCGAAGGGGACGTTTCAGACTGATGCACTGATCATTACACCATACACACACCATGGTCGACACCACCACACAGACTACCCTATCGTGCCTCCTGTGAGACAAAAATCCTCAAGAATGAAATTTTCACTCTATAGCGGAGTGTGCACTGATAAGAAACTTTCTGGCAGATTAAAAGTTTGGAAGGTAGGAGACGAGATACTGGCGGAATTAAAGCTGTGAGGACGGGGCGTGAGTCGTGCTTGGGTAGCTCAGTTGGTAGAGCACTTGCCCGCGAAAGGCAAAGGTCCCGAGTTCGAGTCTCGATCCGGCACACCGTTTTAATCTGCCAGAAAGTTTCAAAAATCCTCAACTTATTCCATACACTACGAACGTAGTGCCTTTGTTCATTAGTCTCTGAAAGAACAGACACCACATATATAAATATCGAATCACTGATGTGAGGGCGATGGTAGTAATATCGACACATCTTACAGACAGGCGAAATACCCTCAGACTTCAAGAAGAATATAATAATTCCAATCCCAAAGAAAGCAGGTGTTGACAGATGTGAAAATTACCGAACTATCAGTTTAATAAGTCACAGCTGCAAAATACTAACGCGAATTCTTTACAGACGAATGAAAAACTGGTAGAAGCCGACCTCGGGGAAGATCAGTTTGGATTCCGTAGAAATGTTGGAACACGTGAGGCAATACTGACCTTACGACTTATCTTGGAAGAAAGATTAAGAAAAGGCAAACCTACGTTTCTAGCATTTGTAGACTTAGAGAAAGCTTTTGACAATGTTGACTGGAATACTCTCTTTCAAATTCTGAAGGTGGCAGGAGTAAAATACAGGGAGCGAAAGGCTATTTACAATTTGTACAGAAAGCAGATGGCAGTTATAAGAGTCGAGGGGCATGAAAGGGAAGCAGTGGTTGGGAAAGGAGTGAGACAGGGTTTTAGCCTCTCTCCGATGTTATTCAATCTGTATATTGAGCAAGCAGTAAAGGAAACAAAAGAAAAATTCGGAGTAGGTATTAAAATCCATGGAGAAGAAGTAAAAACTTTGAGGTTCGCCGATGACATTGTAATTCTGTCAGAGACAGCAAAGGACTTGGAAGAGCAGTTAAACGGAATGGACAGTGTCTTGAAAGGAGGATATAAGATGAACATCAACAAAAGCAAAACGAGGATAATGGAATGTAGTCAAATTAAGTCGGGTGATGCTGAGGGAATTAGATTAGGAAATGAGACACTTAAAGTAGTAAAGGAGTTTTGCTATTTAGGGAGTAAAATAACCGATGATGGTCGAAGTAGAGAGGATATAAAATGTAGACTGGCAATGGCAAGGAAAGCGTTTCTCAAGAAGAGAAATTTGTTAACATCGAGTATAGATTTAGGTGTCAGGAAGTCGTTTCTGAAAGTATTTGTATGGAGTGTAGCCATGTATGGAAGTGAGACATGGACGATAACTAGTTTGGACAAGAAGAGAATAGAAGCTTTCGAAATGTGGTGCTACAGAAGAATGCTGAAGATAAGGTGGGTAGATCACGTAACTAATGAGGAGGTATTGAATAGGATTGGGGAGAAGAGAAGTTTGTGGCACAACTTGACTAGAAGAAGGGATCGGTTGGTAGGACATGTTTTGAGGCATCAAGGGATCACAAATTTAGCATTGGAGGGCAGCGTGGAGGGTAAAAATCGTAGAGGGAGACCAAGAGATCAATACACTAAGCAGATTCAGAAGGATGTGGGTTGCAGTAGGTACTGGGAGATGAAGAAGCTTGCACAGGATAGAGTAGCATGGAGAGCTGCATCAAACCAGTCTCAGGACTGAAGACCACAACAACAACATCTTACAGACAATTAGCTGCAGCGCAATAACTGCCGAACGAGTGGTCAGGAAATGACCTCGGAACAAAATTGTCGCCAGAAGGGCAGGCGCAGGTCCTTCCAGAAGGACTACACCACAAGAAGATGCTAGGATTTGTCGAGTCTGACAAGTAGGTGCATGCTGGCAGAAGTTATATGAACCGCCGAGAATAGATTACTGGAAGCTGAATTGAAGTCTTAAGTTTCAGTGCGTCATTTACTACTGACGTCATACCACAGAAACATAGACTTGCGTGGGTGTAGGACCTCTGTCAATTGCGACAATGAGTGGCATTCTCTGGTTTTCAGCGATATGTCTTGCTTCTTCTTGTGGCGGCAGGTGGATCCTATCATGTGAGCAGACGACCTGGTAAAAACGACACAAGAAGCAGCGGTTATCGAAACACTCATCTCTCCGTCTCCTGTAATCACGGTGTGGGGAGCTATAAAATATGACAACAGGACTGAGCTGATCCCTATTGAAGGGCGAGTGAGTGCTCACCATTTTGCGGCAGGAATAGTAAACCCTGCTGTCATACCCCTCATGACCAGAGTACCAAATGGAATATTCCAGTAGGATAATACTATACCGACACTGCAGTACACACTAGAAATGCCTTAAGGATCGTGTGGCTCTTTAACTGTCCTGCCCGGTCGCTTGGCCTGTTACTCAAAGAGCATGTCTGGGATGGGATAAGAAGACATACATTCATACCAGTCTCCAGCCACCGATATTCATTAACAACAGCATGTGTTTCGACGTGGCAAAACGTTCCTCTGGGACTTAGTGCAGTACACTTTGCGTCTTTATTGTTCGCAAGGCACCACACATATAAATATATGCGCCTTCTTTTGGACATGTCCGAAAGAACAGAGACACATATATAAATATATGCTCTTTGATGGCAAATTATGATGCCTTCAATGCAAATGCACTCTTCGCTAAACCGCTCGTGAGAATCAGTTGAGACTGCAAGAAATGAAAATAATTTACAGGTGACACTACGTATGTAGTGTGCAACATACGGGAATTTGGGTGAGAAGTACAGGTTCGCTTCCTGGTCCAGTACAAATTTTCACTAGCCGCCATTGGACTTATTTCAGTACCTGATTGAAGCTGACGTCGGAATTCCTCTTTCGTCATGTATGCACGGTTCGAGGATCATGAATGGAGTCTGTTGTTTAAGACATGTCCGAATGAACGGACACCACACAGTTTGAATGCCAATAATGATACCTCCGGTGTGGATGTTCGACCTCTTGGGAGAATCAGGTGAGACTGCAAGCAATGAGGATAATGGACAGGGGAAACTACTTATGTATTGGGCGACACATGCGAATTTGGGTTGGACGAGCAGAACACTCGGATAGTCGAAGCTGTTAAGGCAACCGCTCGCGATAAGAGGGAAATCCGGGTTCGAGGCATGGTCTAGCACAAATTTGCGCTTCTCGCAATTGTATTTAATTCAATGCCTCATCGCAGCTGACGTCGTAATTTCTCCTTCGTCATGAATAAAGGAGTGTATTCTTGTGTCCGCGGAGATCACAGTTATACTGATTTTAATGGTGGACATCAGTTTCAACTGGAATAAAAATTAAATTACTTAACACTCATTATATGATGAATATCCCTGCAAAGACTGATAAATACCGGACTAGTCTGAAACTTCCTGACAGATTAAAACTGTGTGCCGGACCGAGACTCAAACTCGGGACCTTTGTCTTTCGCGGGCAACTGCTCTACCAACTGAGCTACCCAAGCACGACTCACGACCCGTCCTCACAGCATCATTTCTGCCAGTACCTCGTCTCCTACATTCCAAACTTCACAGAAGCTCTTCTGCGAACCTCGCGGAACTAGCACTGCTGGAAGAAAGGGTGTTGCGGAGACATGGCGTAGCCACAGCCTGGGGGATGTTTCCAGAATGAGATTTTCACTCTGCAGCGGAGTGAAAATCTCATACCGGACTAGTCTGTCATGGCTCAATACTTTCAGTTTCCGTTCGTGTGTTATAGAAGACCCCGCAATAAACTGGACCGCTGATCCAGAAGGGCCTATTCCGCAGCCCAGAGCTTCTATAGTGTAGTAATGCAGTGTACGCAGATAAAACTGTAAATCTTTCATTTCTTAATTTTTGATAGGTTATATTGCCAATTGTATTGAGTCCAAGTATCAGCTGCTACCATCCACCACTCAAGGTGCCAATTTCACTGCAACACTTGTTCTTGCCTTTGGTGGAACATATCTGTTCTGAAGTTTTGATGAACTGAAAATAATTATCACTTCTTATGTAAAGTTTGGGAGAAATAACTAAAGGACCTTACGGATTATGAAAGGTGCATACGCTGGTGAATGAGTGGTTCGAACGTGTGTCGCTGATTCGCAGCATTTTATGACGCCAGGGAGGACAATGAAGCCTCTCCGTTACCGCCCAAGCCAAAAACAAATCACGTTGCAAAAACAATCTCTGAAAAATGTGCAAAATTCTTACATCAAACACCTGGTTTTCCGTAAGACTCACTGAGGAGCTTTCTGAAATAATACAGTGTTCTGTGACCACATTGTAAGTAATTTTCTTAAGACGAGGACTGTGTGGTTTGTGCTGACCGCATCGCATCTGATAAAAATTGTTCCTGAGACGTGGTTGGTCCTTACCGATAAACGTTGTACAAAATCCATTGTACTTGATAATGAGTCTTGCCGTTTTCAATATGTGCCTCGCAAAAAGGGGTGAAATTCGGTGGCGTCGAGCCTAGAAAAGTTAAAACCGAATAAATAGCGTGTGCAAAATGGTGTTGTGAAAAAACCCATGTGCAGTTTCTTCGATGTCAAACGAATCATTCAGAAGAAATTTCTGCCATAATTTATAACATATGATTCTGACTGTTATCTAGGATTACCACGTTTCCAGGAGGGAAATTGTGGTTGCACACAAAGAGTGTGACCTGTCACTTTCCATTTTCTTGTCAGTCATCAACGCTTCCTGCAATGGTATATAAAAAATATCCTCGCTTTGTACTCCTATTTGCGAAGTCACGTGTTATCAAGGCAGTGAGTTAAAGTTTCATCACCATGCAAAATTCGTCCCTGCTTCCTTATATGGATTATAATTGATCAACAATCTTGAAATAACGCATCTGTAGCCGCATTGTATGCAGTGCTTCAGTTGTAAGATTTCGAACATTATTAGTACTTGATCTTCCTCTTGTATCTGAATAGAAGTTTGACTGTTAGAGCAATATTTGCTTTAATGGTAGCTGTAACCAGTCCTACAGGATGATCTTCCCAAGTCAAGTAATTGACCTCAGAAGTCAAGTAATTGATACATATACTGGCGGTAAAAAACCGCAACATCAAACAATAATCAATGAAGAGTAATGAAATTTCGGCAATACATTTCTATAGGTAACATACTTAACTGATTGCATTGCAAGAGCACATGTTAATATAAACGCAAGATAAGCCATTGAAATGTGGAATTTTGGTACATTGATAACCGGTGTAATGTAATATCCACGACACTGTGTTCCAGCCGCAAGATGTTAAAATGAACTAAGTGTACAAACTTCAACAAATATTATCGATACTACGTATAAAAAAGACTGTATCGTGTAAAAATGACGATAATTATTTCATTATTTCTGTAATAATTTAATTTCTGTGTGAATTAAAACTATTATCAGAGAACTACATTTATAGACAGCGACAATTATAATTTTTTTTTATCTGTGATAATTGTGATTTTGTTGTTCTTCCTGTGCTAACCGATGAACTGTTCGGACGTGAGACGTGTGACGTCTGTAAAGAGAAAACCTGTAAATATATTGTTAATTATTGTTTGAAAAATAGAGTCGCTATTGTCTATACGTGGATTTGTATTTATTTCAGTTGTAATCCAATCTAATTATTGTTTTTAAGTGTTAATTTGAGCTCCGCAATTCGGAGCACAGCCATTAGCGCTAGTAACTTACAGAGGAGTTTACTAGTAACTGGTATAAAAAATATGAAACTTTTTCATTGAGAATAATTTTAAATGCTAAAGAATAGAGAACAAAAGGCTTATAGACTTTTATCTGAATATATTAACTTGATATAAAAGGAATCGAGAATAACAATAGACAAATTGACTATCGTCTGTCTGCCGCCATCTTAGCAAAATATGTTGGATATAAATGAATGGAAATAAATGTGCACCGGTGGTCCCGAATATACTTTAAAAGACAGAATTCAACTCAAATTTCTTATTTGCTGATGTATGAAGCCTAATTATTTCGGACGATTTACATGAAATATTTTAATAGGACACATACGTCAGTGTCGTGCGCGGTTAGTATTTTGTGACTAAATGTTCCTTTTGCTAGAGAAAAGTGCTTCCATATTAAGTAACAGTTGTGTAAAATATGATAAATAATATGCAATTTTGTGCCACTCACACGACTTTACAGACAACATTTCTACGCAACGTCAAGTGGAGATTTCTTTAACAGAGTGACAAATGTTAGCCGGGATAATCATTTTTTGAGATCAAACGAATTGTACGCTGATAATGGGTAACTGGTTTTAGATATTTATGATCTACCTGAAGTATCATTTATAAGTAATTAAAGTCACGAAATACTATAAACCGGTTCCGTCACAGTAACAGTCAGAATGTTGGATGCAAGCATGCAAACGTGCACGCTGTCAAGTTACGCGTATTTAGGCGAGTTAATCGGCCGCCCAGTATTGTTAAGAGGTATGATGAATTTGTAGTACAACTGGGTGCTAGCGGGTCCAAGGGCTCAGGCCACGCCGCTGCAAGGCCACGAAGGCGATCGGTCTAGGCCAGCCGGGTGCAGAGTTGAGCAAAGGCCAGATGTGGGGAAATTCCCAGTGCAGGAAATTTTGACGACCTACGGTCGCTTAAGAGGACGGACAATGCTCCAAGAAATGGAGGAGTGTTAGACAAGATGAAAGATGACTTCTTACAGGTCTTTGAGGGTCTGTAATAATTTACAGCCAAACTTCAATGGAAATCTGAATACATTGGCGATCCCAGAAAAATGAGGTGCATCCAGTGACACAACAGTATTTCAACACCAGTAAAACTACAGAAGTGAATAGGTTATTTCACAGTGAATAAACATTTTCACAATGAACCTCTTAATTAGCAACTTTTAGACGCCTAATAGCCATCATCTCCGAAAGCCATGTATCTGTGTCTGCTTTATTTCTTGATTTATTACGTCATTTATATATTTTTTATTACCACTCAAGTCTTTCTCCTAATTTACACAGCAAATGAAAAAAGCGCCAGTACAAATTTTTTTTTTCGTACTTGTGTTTTTATTTAGTGAACAGTTTACTGTTTTGCCAGTTACGTTATTTAAATGTTGGCTGCAAATGCTATAAAAAACTTGCTGATTTAAAAGTGGTCAGTGGCATGTGTTAGCGGACACCACAAGTGAAATGAGAACCAAGAGACGCTTGTGTCAAGAAGGCATAAATAGTTGTTTAAGCGATATTTAAGGACAATCTGTTGTCATTATTCGTGAGCACACTTGAGCAAGAATGCTAGCTTATTTAATTATGAACCAACAATTACTTATAATTAATAAAAGTGATCTGAGTGTAACTGAATATTTACGACATTTATTTATTTAAATATTGTTGTAACACATAGTTTAGGCTGGGAAAGCGGTCACGTTGAGTAGAATCAAGTCTTTAGAGCATACGAACGACGTATTTTTGGTGGGGACGACCTTCAGTCACTGGAAAAAGCAGACTGTAGCGTAACAGTACGGGAGTCAAATGGTGACAGGGCTTTCCGAGTGAAGAGCTTAAAGGAGGGATTCTGGGCTCTTTGTGCTGAAAGAAGGCAGACCTACATGCGGTAACGTGTGTGATTCGGACGTATGGGTGTCAAGATTCTGGGCGATGAACAGCCGGTATGTGACTTTCATTTCTGGGGATTGTTTTCGGGTAGATCTTGACGAAGATGTATGTCGAGTGATGGGAGAAGGTAGACTTCCCTGTGGTAATGTGCGTGATAAAGTCGAATAAGTTGAACGGCAGCTACAATATACTAACTTTAACTTTTGAAGGGACTCCAACTCGCGAGAGATCTGAATGTGTCCCAGAGCAGGAACCTAACTTTTCTGCTTGATTTACGGAACTCAGAATAGACAGAGTATGAGTTACTATTCGTTCTATCGCGAGTGTTAATTTGTGAAGCATCTTACTGAAGTCTGAACTATCTGAGATGCTGAACCTTTCGTGTACTGTGATTACGAAACGGACTTAGTTTTCGCGCATCTTTGATGACTGTTTAATTTGGGGATTTGACTACCATTCTCGTACGGTCTAAACGTAACTTTACTGCGTTTGATAGGGGTATTTTCTGTTTTCTTTTAACTGAATATCGTAGGACCACTTCCTATTTATCTGAGATGTCCGTTCTTGAATGAACATTATTCTACAAAGTTTTCTATCGTCGACATTGATTACAGACGATAGAATGGAACTTCCGTTGTTAAATTATTCATTTTCCTTTTATTTTGTATTTTAATAACAGGCAATTCCAGCTAATGTATAGACTATTAGACTGCAGGTGCCGACCGGGGTGGCCGAGCGGTTCTAGGCGCAGGTTCGAATCCTGCCTCGGGCATGGATGTGTGTGATGTCCTTAGGTTAGTTAGGTTTAAGTAGCTCTAAGTTCTAGGGGACTGATGACCTCAGATGTTAAGTCCCATAGTGCTCAGAGCCATTTGAACCATTTTACTGCAGGAGCACAGCCACATGTTGTTATTTGCAGAGAATTAGCTCGGCGTTAAAAAGCAGACGTGCACGGCTCGACCCAGTGACAACATCGAGCTATTCTTTTTAAACAGAGCTGTGCATAGCCCAAGTTCCTAACGTACGAGTAACCACAGGTAAAGGTGGAACTGCTTTGCTGCTATGTAATGCTGTTTTGAAAAGCAAGTATCCTAGCAATAACAGTTAGGTACTGTCGCAATTCAATGTGATTTATAGATGCCGGATCAGTTTGTGGAATGGAGTTCCACGCCTGTTGCACTTGGACGGTCAATACGAGGTGTGGCTAGAAAAAAACCGGACTAGTACTGGTGAAACAATAAAACGAATGCAATAAGGCTGAAAGTCGCGTGGCCTGTCACGTGACTCTCGCTCCACCTACTGCTCGAGTTTCATCTGCCTCCTGCACTCAGTCTGCCCGTGGCGTCTGTTTTAAGTAGTTGACGTTTTGTCTGTGCGTCGGAAAATGTTGAGTGTACAGAAAGAACAGCGTGTTAACATCAAATTTTGTTTCAAACTAGGAAAATCTGCAAGTGAAACGTTTGTAATGTTACAACAAGTGTACGGCGATGATTGTTTATCGCGAACACAAGTGTTTGAGTGGTTTAAACGATTTAAAGATGGCCGCGAAGACACCAGTGATGACACTCGCACTGGCAGACCATTGTCAGCAAAAACTGATGCAAACATTGAAAAAATCGGTAAACTTGTTCGACAAGATCGCCGTTTAATAATCAGAGCAGTGTCTGAGTTAACAGGAGTTGACAAGGAAAGTGTCGAACCAGTTTACCGTTTTTTTCAATGTTTGCATCAGTTTTTGCTGGCAATGGTCTGCCAGCGCGAGTGTCATCACTGGTGTCTTCGCGGCCATCTTTAAATCGTTTAAACCACTCAAACACTTGTGTTCGCGATAAACAATCATCGCCGTACACTTGTTGTAACATTACAAACGTTTCACTTGCAGATTTTCCTAGTTTGAAACAAAATTTGATGTTAACACGCTGTTCTTTCTGTACACTCAACATTTTCCGACGCACAGACAAAACGTCAACTACTTAAAACAGACGCCACGGGCAGACTGAGTGCAGGAGGCAGATGAAACTCGAGCAGTAGGCGGAGCGAGAGTCACGTGACAGGCCACGCGACTTTCAGCCTTATTGCATTCGTTTTATTGTTTCACCAGTACTAGTCCGGTTTTTTTCTAGCCACACCTCGTACAAGGACGACTAATGTCGATTGTGGATAACGCTGGAATTGTGTCCAATGATGTCCCATATGTGTTCGATTGGAGACAGATCTGGCTATCGAGCAGGCCAAGGCAACACGTCGACACTCTGTAGGACATGTTGGCTTGCAACAGCGGTGTGTGGAAGAGCGTTAACGTGTTGAAAAATATCCCTGGAATGCTGGCCAAGTGGCAGCACAACAGGTCGAAGAACTAGATTGAAGTACAGATTTGCAGTCAGGGTGCGTGGGATGACCACGAGAGTGCTCCTGCTGTCACACGGAATCGCACCCGGACCGTAACTCCAGGTTCAGGTCCATTGTGTATAGCTCATAGATATGTTCGTTTCAGGCCCTCAAATTACCTCCTTCTAATCAACACACGGCTTCCACTGGAACCGAGGCAGAACACAACGGACCTCATCCTGTAGTCCAATAAGCTGTCACTTGACACCACTGAAATAGCGGTGGTTTGGCGTCAGTGGAATGCGCCTGGCTCGGAGCCGTCCTTGAAGTAACCACTTTGTAACAGTTCGTTGAGTCACTGTGGTGACTACTGCTGCTCAGATTGCTGCTGCAGATGTGGTAAGATGCGCCAGTGCTATACACTGAACACGATGGCCTTCCCTCTCGGGTCCAGAGCAGAGTCTTCTTGCGACCGTAAATCACGTGACCACCGTTGTGAGAAATCATGTAGTGGCTGTACTCTTGTCACGTCTTTCTACAATATCGCAGAAGGAACATCCAGCTTCTCGTAGCCCCTACAGACGACCTCGCTCAAACTCAGTGAGATGCTGATAATGGCGTCTTTGTTGCGTCAAAGGCATTCTTCACTAACGTCAACTCACCACGTCCAGTCTCAAAGGTAACAAACGCTCAAGACCTTCTCAGCGTGTATTTAAAGCAGACCTGATCTGCATCCTCATAATGGCACTATTAGCACCACACTTGTGCCAGTGGGCGACATCTGAATAGAAATCATCTTTCAAATGTAGGAACACGCCTGGCAACTTTTGTTTATGTGTCACAGCTCCTTCTTGGCCTTGTGATTTTTTTAATTCAGTATGTACAGGGTGGTCAATTGATCGTGACCGGGCCAAATATCTCACGAAATAAGCGTCAAACGAAAAAACTACAAAGAACGAAACTTGTCTAGCTTGAAGGGGGAAATCAGATGGCGCTATGGTTGGCCCGCTAGATAGCGCTGCCATAGGTCAAACGGATATCAAGTGCGTTTTTTTTAATAGGAAGCCCCATTTTTTATTACATATTCGTGTAGTACGTAAAGAAATATGAATGTTTTAGTTGGACCAATTCTTTCGCTTTGCGATAGATGGCGCTGTAATAGTCACAAACATATGGCTCACAATTTTAGACGAACAGTGGTAACAGGTTGGGTTTTTAAGATAAAATACAGAACGTAGGTACGTTTGCACAATTTATTTCGGTAGTTACAATGTGATACATGTACCTTTGTGAACTTATCATTTCTGAGAACGCATGCTGTTACAGCATGATTACCTGTAAATACCACATTTATGCAATAAATGCTCAAAATGATGTCCGTCAACCTCAATGAATTTGGCAATACGTGTAACGACATTCCTCTCAACAGCGAGTAGTTCTCCTTCCGTAATGTTCGCACATGCATTGACAATGCGCTGACGCATGTTGTCAGGCGTTGTCGGTGGATCACGATAGCAAATATCCTTCAACTTTCCCCACAGAAAGAAATCCGGGGACGTCAGATCCGGTGAACGTGCGGGCCATGGTACGGTCCTTCGACGACCAATCCACCTGTCATGAAATATGCTATTTAATACCGCTTCAACCGCACGCGAGCTATGCGCCGGACATCCATCATGTTGGAAATACATCGCCATTCTCTCATGCAGTGAAACATCTTGTAGTAACATCGGTAGAACATTACGTAGGAAATCAGCATACATTGCACCATTTAGATTGCCATCGATAAAATGGGGGCCAATTATCCTTCCTCTCATAATGCCACCCGCCAATGTCACTGATGTTCCACTTGCGCAGCCATCGTGGATTTTCTGTTGCCCAATAGTGCATATGACGCCGGTTTACGTTACCGCTGTTGGTGAATGATGCTTCGTCGCTAAATAGAACGCGTGCAAAAAATCTGTCATCGTCCCTTAATTTCTTTTGTGCCCAGTGGCAGAACTGTACACGACGTTCAAAGTCGTCGCCATGCAATTCCTGCTGCATAGAAATATGGTACAGTTGCAGTCGATGTTGATGTAGCATTCTCAACACCGACGTTTTTGAGGTTCCCGATTCTCGCGCAATTTGTCTGCTACTGACGTGCGGATTAGCCGCGACAGCAGTTAAAACACCTACTTGGACATCATCATTCGTTGCAGGTCGCGGTTAAGTTTCACATGTGGCTGAACACTTCCTGTTTCCTTAAATAACGTAACTATCCGGCGACACTTGGATGATATCGTCCAGGATACCGACCAGCATACATAGCACACGCGCGTTGGGCATTTTGATCACAATAGCCACACATCAACACGATATCGACCTTTTCCGTAATTGGTAAACGGTCCATTTTAACACGGGTAATGTATCACGAAGGAAATACCGTCCGCACTGGCGGAATGTTACGTGATACCACGTACTTACACGTTTGTGACTATTACAGTGCCATCTATCACAAAGTGAAAAAAGTAGTCCAACTAAAACATTCATATTTCTTTACGTACTACACGAATATGTAATAAAAATGAGAGTTCCTATTTTAAAAAACGCAGTTGATATCCGTTTGACCTACGGCAGCGCCATGTAGCGGGCCAAACATAGCGCCATCTGCTTTCCCCCTTCAAGCTAGACGAGTTTCGTTCTTTGTAGTTTTTTCGTTTGACGCTTATTTCGTGAGATATTTGGCCCGGTCACTATCAATGGACCACACCCTGTAAACACACACACACACACACACACACACACACACACACACATATATATATATATATATATATATATATATATATATATATATATATATATATATGGTGTCCCAGCTATCTTGTCCACCCAAAATATCTCTGGAACAATAACAGCTATTGGAAAACGACTTTCACCTGTATCAATGTAGGGCTGGGGCCCATGAATGTACATATTTGGAAACATTCTAAAACCAAAGCATATGCGTTTTTTAACACAAACTTATGTTTTTTTAAATGGACTTCCTATATTTTTTCTTCAGCAATCCATAGCATGACAAAGCGCATACACAATGGCGTTGATTGCATCGTAATATTCCCATTACATCCCGAGATATTAAGACGCGAAGTTGACGCTTGAAATACCCGACATGCGCTGCTAGCGCACGTCCTGAGGCTCAGGCGTGAACTCCATGCTGCTCGTAATCGCGCTGTGATTGACATGTATAATCACACTTCCATACTTATCAAGAGGTCCGAAACGAATAATACGGTCTGCTGCCATCAACTCTCATAAGCACATAATGGTTTCCCTCTTGCACGTTTTACGAAATACCCTCAGACTACAAGAAGAATATAATAATTCCAATCCCAAAGAAAGCAGGTGTTGACAGATGTGAAAATTACCGAACTATCAGTTTAATAAGTCACAGCTGCAAAATACTAACGCGTATTCTTTACAGACGAATGGAAAAACTGGTAGAAGCCGACCTCGGGGAAGATCAGTTTGGATTCCGTAGAAATGTTGGAACACGTAAGGCAATACTGACCCTACGATTTATCTTAGAAGGGAGATTAAGGAAAGGCAAACCTACGTTTCTAGCATTTGTAGACTTAGAGAAAGCTTTTGACAATGTTGACTGGAATACTCTCTTTCAAATTCTGAGGGTGGCAGGAGTAAAATACAGGGAGCGAAAGGCTACTTATAATTTGCACAGAAACCAGATGGCAGTTATAAGAGTCGAGGGACATGAAAGGGAAGCAGTGGTTGGGAAGGGAGTGAGACAGGGTTGTAGCCTTATTCAATTTGTATATTGAGCAAGCAGTAACGGAAACAAAAGAAAAATTCGGAGTATGAATTAAAATCCATGGAGAAGAAATAAAAACTTTGAGGTTCGCCGATGACATTGTAATTATGTCAGAGTCAGCAAAGGACCTGGAAGAGCAGTTGAGCGGAATGGACATGGTCTTGAAAGGAGGATATAAGATGAACATCAACAAAAGCAAAACGAGGATAATGGAATGTAGTAGAAATAAATCGGGTGATGCTGAGGGAATTAGATTAGGAAATGAGACACTTAAAGTAGTAAAGGAGTTTTGCTATTTGGGGAGCAAAATAACTGATGATGGTCGAAGTAGAGAAGATATAAAATGTAGACTGGCAATGGCAAGGAAAGCGTTTCTGAAGAAGAGAAATTTGTTAACATCGAGTATAGATTTAAGTGTCAGGAAGTCGTTTCTGAAAGTATTTGTGTGGAGTGTAGCCATGTATGGAAGTGAAACATGGACGATAAATAGTTTGGACAAGAAGAGAATAGAAGCTTTCGAAATGGGTGCTACAGAAGAATGCTGAAGATTCGATGGGTAGATCACATAATTAATGATGAAGTATTGAATAGAATTGGGGAGAAGAGGAGTATGTGGCACAACTTGACAAAAAGAAGGGACCGGTTAGTAGGACATGTTCTGAGGCATCAAGGGATCACAAATTTAGCATTGGAGGGCAGCGTGGAGGGTAAAAATCGTAGAGGGAGACCAAGAGATGAATACACTAAGGAGATTCAGAAGGATGTGTGTTGCAGTAAGCACTGGGAGATGAAGAAGCTTGCACAGGATAGGGTAGCATGGAGAGCTGCATCAAACCAGTCTCAGGACTGAAGACCACAACAACAACAAGAAGATGTGTAGAGGGATGGAATAGATAAACTAGACTGAACCAGTTAAGAATGAAGAAGTATTAAGAAGGGATCGTGCATAAAGACAAATATAGAGGAGATTTTAAGCAGAGAAAAAAACTGATAAGAGAACAATGCTTAGTACAGACGTTGTAGAAGGGATGTTGATAGAAAATAAGAAGGAAAAGACAATAGTCGATAGATTTAGATGAAACTGAAAAACAGTTACGTAATGACAAAAACAATGGCGGATGACAGAGGAAAATGGAGAGCCAGTATTAAGACCTGCCTAATGGGCGGGGCACGAAAATGAAATAACGGTATTTTTAATCAGGCTCTAGAAGGTGACCGTCATGACACCACCAATTAAGCCACCGATTAAAAAGAAATAAAATAAACTTCTAAAGTTTTGCCACGAACGATGGCGGGCGAGTTTAGGCGTTTTCTGCGCGCCTACGTCACAAATTCTCCGACGGCCACTGAGCGTTCAGCCACAGAATACAGAGTATACAGAAAGGAAAGCTAATGGTGGCTCCTTTGATTTGTAAAAGTGAAACTATAGCTGCTTACTATTACGGCTCGAAATAGACATTCTTATGAAACAGAACTAATCTAACCGACTACCTGAAAACTTTTACGAAATGAAATCCAAATGAAACAAGGCTCGTAAATCTTTAGATAAAAACTTATCACATGATCTTTTAAATTAATTACTGTTACATGTACAAGCTGTGAAATGCCACTGCTTTTATCTTCAGATGACAATGAAACTATTTTGTTTTGTAAATCTCGGTTCTTTCCTTGTAGCAATTTTATTTCTTTCCTTTTTTCTGTGACTTTGAACTAACAAATCAATTTCACCTCCAACATAAACAGCTAGTACTGAATACGCGGCAGGGTATGCATGAGTGCTGGAATTTTCATTCACGTTTTCAGCCTGAAAGTAAAGCATTGACATTACTTTAAATGTAGCCAGTAGGCTGATTAAAATTCAATTTACACAAACGTTTTGAATCAGGCCAAGACCTATAAGGTAAATTCACTCTAACATATTACGCAATATGAATCATTTTCGTTTAATAAATGAAGGTTGTAAGTGTCGTAAAGAAACTTATGTCCAACTTTGTCCTAAATATGAGATGTGTTCAGCTTTTCCATTATGTAACTGTTGGTGTGCAATGTCTTCTTCTGCATAATTTTCTTCCAGCAATTAGCACTACAACTAATCGCAATCACTAGTTCGAGAAACATGCAATTACTTCCACGTACTGTTCACAGCTGTTTCTACGTTAAATATGACTCCCAGCAAGTGTAAATCATGGTTACAAGCGTTTGCTGGAAAATTATATGCAGTCCAAAATTTTTGTTTTCGTTTCCTTGTCATGCCTTATATGTAAGTATTAATAACTACAATATATTGAAGATTATTTCTGTTTATTTTGCAGTATAAGTAAAATAGAAAAGATAAAATAGTTTCCGCAGACTGTCTTTTCTTTAACAATCAGAAAATTTTATTCAATTTATTATATATACAAATAGCACTTGTTATTAAGAAATGTTACATTATATTTCGTTTCAGTTTTTCCTTTTAAACTTTCCTGTTTTATTACATTTTCACTGAATATGTTTTCGGTGTTGAGTGTTCGTCTTGGTTTTGTACTTAGAATATTTTTCCTTGTATCTGTTTTTGGAATGTTTTTAGTCTTTTTGTGAAGCTTTCGAGTTAGGTTTGTTGACATCTTTCTTCATTGTGTATGCGTTTTTATGTGACGACTAACTGATAATAACGTGCTTCGCTGTGGTTTTAGTTTTCCGTCAGTATTTTTATAACTGTAATAATGTACAGAAAACGGCAGTTCAAGGCTTTTCGTTTTGTTTATTTCGATGTAACGCAATTTCGTGATAACTAATTTCATTGTCCACAATTACTATGACCAATTCGTTTGACTGAGGTTCATTCAACCGTCTTTCCCGCTCGCCTGTTGGCCTCTTATCAGCTCGAATTATTAATTTGTAATTATCTGCAACCATTTTTTCAACTTGAATTTTTAAACGTTCATACCAGTTCATTATTTTTATGTAGGAAACGTTGTAGATCCATAATTATATCTCGATGCAATCCAGCGATGTTCAAAGAGCGCTGATCAGCTTCATCATCTTCGTTTCCTACAAAGTAAACTTGTAAAACCTTCGGCGTTTTATTTGGAAGTGGTAACAATGGCCCAGTTTTGAGATACACATGTCCTTGGATTCTAAGCACCGGATTAAATCCTTCCTCCTCGATTATCGCAATTGCTTCAAATGATGCGATCTGGAAGTGTGCGTTTTAACATTTTATTTTTCTTAAAAAGTCCTTCGATATCTGTGTTTCGCCTTTCATACATTCGAAGAGTTCAGGTGGAGATAATTTTAGTAATGGCTATGTAATTTTGCCATTTGAGCAGCAAATACTTGGTGTTTCTCCCTTAAATTTTTTCGTCTTGCTGTATTTACGTAGTTTATCGATTCTCCAGATTGCTGCACTTGGATATTCAGTATATTTTATAGTTGGATCTTAATGAAATCCAGAATTTGAAAACGTCTTCAATGATTGTGCCACGACCTAATTTCCTAAGCGAAGATAATTTTTTAGTTGCGTATTCTGTTCATTACTTTTATTGCCATCCCATCTTTTTTCCTGTTCTTCTGTAGGTCTGCTTTTTTCTCCGATCTGTGTTCCTAATATTTTCAAATGTTCAAATGTGTGTGAAATCTTATGGGACTTAACTGCTAAGATCATCAGTCCCTAAGCTTACACACTACTTAACCTAAATTATCCTAAGGACAAACACACACACCCATGCCCGAGGGAGGACTCGAACCTCCGCCGGTATCAGCCGCAGACTCCATGACTGCAGCGCCTCAGACCGCTCGGCTAGTCCCGCACGGCTCCCAAATATTTTCACGTTGCTCTTCTGATTATTTGTTCTTATTTGAGAATTTTGTCGTAATACCGCCAGACGTGCTTCTCTTTATTTATGGGTTTCGTTGTTCCGCTCCATCTTTCGTCTCTTCGACACTATACGGGATCGTGAAAAGTTGATCTTACGTTTGAGCATTTTGCTCCAATAGAGTTTCATGTTCGTCATTGTTACACACTGATATTAATTACTTCTCTTTTAAATGTTGAACTGAAACTGAATCACAGTTTCCCCGAGAAGTTTTTCTTTGTTATTTTTTTACTGCACTCATTATAAGTAGTACTGAGACGCACTCGGCGGAGATTGCACCACGTAGTTTGTGTTGTCAAGGCCGAGTCACACTAAATACACTAAACAGATTCAGAAGGATGTAGTTACTCGGAGATGAAGAAGCTTGCACAGGATAGAGTGGCATGGAGAGCTGCATCAAACCAGGCTCTGGACTGAAGATAAAACAATACGTTCTAGGACGCCATGTGTATTAGTGATCGCTGAGGTCGAGATTGAATCTTATTTGAATTGGAAGTTTTTGCTTCCTTGACTGATGTAGCGACTATAAAATTGCCTACATAAGCAAATGCTAGCGGCCCAGTGAATCTTGGCTCATTTTGGTAATTAAGCAACGTAACTCTGTGAGATGAAGTATTTTCACACCGCCACATCTCGTCACATAAAACACTGATTTGAGTAATGAAAGAAGCCAAGAGCCATTTATTTGCCCAATGTACATTATTTAACTAAGTAAGCATCGTGATGATGTATTTCTCAATTTACAAGGAGAAATGAATCCAGTTCCACTGACGCGCCTAAGGGACTACAGACTAATTCAGAGCGAATGTAAAAGCATAGATATTAAAGACAGATTCTGAAGACATTTGAATATTACAAAAAAAAAAAAAAACAAGCGCACAACCCATCGTCCATTGCCGGACGATATCACTCTCTTTTTTATCTCCTGTATAATACGGACTCACCATTACATAGGCGTCATTATAAGATTTGTAATTTGTTTAAATCTATTGAGAAACACTGTTATTTTGTTGCATGTGAGATTAGTATGTGTGAAAAACACAGAGTCGTTAATGAATGGACATTTCTACGTGATTTATATACTTTTATGGACATAACAAACCACTCAGGCTCTGTCATTGTTATTGACGCAAGTGCTAACATGTTATATGTGTTGCAAATCCAAGCTCGTAATTATAGTGTCAATTACTCTAAAGTTATGTTTGCTTTAGTTGTTGGGCAACCTTAAACATTTACTTTCTATGTGACAAGTTTTTTTCACAGAGCCAATCCTGTCCGACACGTCATTGTGTGGACAGAACAGTCGAGGCTGACGTTAGCATACTACTTTTATCCCCCCCCCCCCCCCTTGTAATATTCTTCTAACTCAGTTTTAAACTGGTCCATAGGTACATTTTCAGTGCGAGTGACGTCCGGTGATTTCTTAGCAAACTTCACTTCTCAAGTCGCACACCGCTCGCACAAAGCCTCGCTGTTGCACAAAGGTATGCGGCACTTTCTAAACGGGAAAGGAAGCCACGCAAGTATATGTTGCTTTCCCTTCTCAATCTGATGCTTAATAATAATAATATTTCATTACATCAGATCTGGTGAGATTTTACCCCTTTCAAGAAAATTAATATTTATTGTTTACTATAATTACTGTTGTTGTTTGAATGTTAAGCCTCAAGATTAGCCTGTTACCTTTTAAATTACTTAACTTTAAGTGTTTGAATAATCTGTGATTTCTTGGATATTACATTAACTTGTTGTTATATTTTACTGTAAGATTAACCGGTTAATCCTCTTAGCACTTCTTATTGTAATTTTCTTGTGTGGTTTGGTTGGGTCATGCTCTCATTGAGTTTCTTGTCTTGATCTGCGCATTTTCATGTGTTCTGTGATTATTATGAATGAAGCATATGTTTGCTTGTTTCCTATCTTCTTTCCGAGCTGTTGGTAGCGTTTGGACGCCATGCCCTGGGGTGTTGTGTGATAACCGCCGGTTCATCGGACGTAGTCTGTCCGCGTCGGCTGTGAACGTGCGCGCGGGCGGCACGCCGCTTCCCGTCTCGCCGTAGCCTCTGAGACGTTGCGGCCTCCTGGCTTGCTACGGCATTCCTCTTGGATTTCTGTCTCGTAGGAGTCGGGTGTTAATTTTATCAGAAGTGCCCATTATTCTAAACTATCTTATTGAGAAATGCCGTACCTGCCCCTTCCATGTTTTTTATGCTTGAAGTTTGGTTTTAATGTAATAGTTTTAATATTGCTATAACCCTCCATTTGCAAATGGTATTTTATTATTTTTCCTCGTCAGTATCTTGAATATTCCCAAGGGGCCTCTCTGATTGACGAGATATTGGATGTTGTTGTCATGGTCTTCAGTCCAGAGACTGGTTTGATGCAGCTCTCATTGCTACTCTATCCTGTGCAAGGTTCTTCATTTCCCAGTACCCACTGCAACCTACATCATTCTGAATCTGTTTAGTGTTTTCATCTCTTGGTCTCCCTCTGCGATTTTAACCCTCCACGCTGCCCTCCAATACTAAATTGGTGATCCCTTGATGCCTAGGAGTATGCCCTACCAACCGATCCCTTCTTCTAGTCAAGTTGTGCCATAAATTTCTCTTCTCTCCAATTCTATTCAATACCGCCTCATTAGTTACGTGATCTACCCATCTAACCTTCAGCATTCTTCTGTAGCACCACATTTCGAAAGCTTCTATTCTCTTCGTGTCCAAACTATTTATCGGCCATGTTTCACTTCCATACATGGCTACACTCCATACAGATTCTTTCAGAAACGACTTCCTGACACTTACATCTATACTCGATGTTAACAAATTTCTCTTCTTCAGAAACGCTTTCCTTGCCATTGCCAGTCTACATTTTATATCCTCTCTACTTCGACCATCATCAGTTATTTTGCTCCCCAAATAGCAAAACTCCTTTACTACTTTAAACGTCTCATTTACTAATCTAATTCCCTCAGCATCACACGATTTATTTCTACTACATTCCATTATCCTCGTTTTGCTTTTGTTGATGTTCATCTTATATCCTCCTTTCAAGACCATGTCCATTCCGTTCAACTGCTCTTCCAGGTCCTTTGCTGACTCTGACATAATTACAACGTCATCGGCAAACCTCAAAGTTTTTATTTCTTCTCCATAGATTTTAATTCATACTCCGAATTTTTCTTTTGTTTCCGTTACTGCTTGCTCAATATACAAATTGATTAAGGCTACAGCCCTGTCTCACTCCCTTCCCAACCACTGCTTCCCTTTCATGTCCCTCGACTCTTATAACTGCCCTCTGGTTTCTGTGCAAATTATAAGTAGCCTTTCGCTCCCTGTATTTTACCCCTGTCACCCTCAGAATTTGAAAGAGAGTATTCCAGTCAACATTGTCAAAAGCTTTCTCTAAGTCTACAAATGCTAGAAACGTAGGTTTGCCTTTCCTTAATCTCCCTTCTAAGATAAATCGTAGGGTCAGTATTGCCTTACGTGTTCCAACATTTCTACGGAATCCAAACTGATCTCCCCCGAGGTCGGCTTCTACCAGTTTTTCCATTCGTCTGTAAAGAATACGCGTTAGTATTTTGCAGCTGTGACTTATTAAACTGATAGTTCGGTAATTTTCACATCTGTCAACACCTGCTTTCTTTGGGATTGGAATTATTATATTCTTCTTGTAGTCTGAGGGTATTTCGCCTGTCTCATACATCTTGCTCACCAGATGGTAGAGTTTTGTCAGGGCTGGCTCTCCCAAGTCTATTAGTAGTTCTAATGGAATGCTGTCTACTCCCGAGGCCTTTTTTTGACTTACGTCTTTCAGTGCTGTGTCAAACTCTTCAGGCAATATCATATCTCCCATTTCATCTTCATCTACGTTCTCTTCCATTTCTATAATATTGTCCTTCAGAACATCGCCCTTGTATAGACCCTCTATATACTCCTTCCACCTTTCTGCTTTCCCTTCTTTGCTTAGAACTGGGTTTCCTTCTGAGCTCTTGATATTCATGCAAGTGGTTCTCTTTTCTCCAAAGGTCTCTTTAATTTTCCTGTAGGCAGTATCTATCTTACCCCTAGTGAGATAAGCCTCTACATCCCTACATTTATCTTCTAGCCATGCCTGCTTAGCCATTTTGCACTTCATGTCAATCTCATTTTTGAGACGTTTGTATTCCTTTTTGCCTGCTTCATTTACTGCATTTTTATATTTTCTCCTTTCATCAATTAAATTCAATATCTCTTCTGTTACCCAATGATTTCTATTAGCCCTCGTCTTTTTACCTACACGATCCTCTGCTACCTTCACTATTTCGTCTCACAAAGCTACCCATTCTTCTTCTACTGTATTACTTTCCCCCATTCCTGTCAATTGTTCCCTTATGCTCTCCCTGAAGCTCTCTACAACCTCTGGTTCTTTCAGTTTATCCAGGTCCCATCTCCTTAAATTCCCGCCTTTTTGCAGTTTTTTCAGCTTTAATCTACAGTTCATAACCAATAGATTGTAGTCAGAGTCCACATCTGCCCCGGGAAATGTTTTACAATTTAAAACCTGGTTCCTAAATCTCTGTCTTACCATTATATAATCTATCTGATACCTTCTAGTATCTCCAGGATTCTTCCATGTATACAACCTTCTTTCATGATTCGTGAACCAAGTGTTAGCTATGATTAAGTTATGCTCTGTGCAAAACTCTGCCAGGCGGCTTCCTCTTTCATTTCTTAGCCTCAATCCATATTCACCTACTATGTTTCCTTCTCTCTCTTTTCCTACTCTCGAATTCCAGTCACCCACGACTATTAAATTTTCGTCTCCCTTCACTACCTGAATAATTTCATTTATCTCATCATACATTTCTTCAATTTCTTCATCATCTGCAGAGCTAGTTGGCATATAAACTTGTACTACTGTAGTAGGCGTGGGCTTCGTGTCTAACTTGGCCATAATAATGCTTTCACTATGCTGTTTGTAGTAGCTTACCCGCACTCCTATTTTTTTATTCATTATTAAACCTACCCCTGCATTACCCCTATTTGATTTTGTGTTTATAACCCTGTATTCACCAGAGCAAAAGTCTAGTTCCTCCTGCCACCGAACTTCACTAATTCCCACTATATCTAACTTTAACCTATCCATTTCCCTTTTTAAATTTTCTAATCTACCTGCCCGGTTATGGGATATGACGTTCCACGCTCCGATCCGTAGAACGCCAGTTTTCTTTTTCCTGATGACGACGTCCTCTCTAGTAGTCCCCGCCCGGAGATCCGAATGGGGGACTATTTTACCTCCGGAATATTTTACCCAAGAGGGCGCCATCATCATTTATCCATACAGTAAAGCTGCATGCCCTCGGGAAAAATTGCGGCTGTAGTTTCCCCTTGCTTTCAGCCATTCGCAGTACCAGCACAGCAAGGCCGTTTTGAATAATGTTGCAAGGCCAGGTCAGCCAATCATCCAGACTGTTTGTTGCCCCTGCAACTACTGAAAAGGCTGCTGCCCCTCTTCAGGAACCACACGTTTGTCTGGCCTCTCAACAGATACCCCTCCGTTGTGGTTGCACATACGGTACGGCTATCTGTATCGCTGGTTATATTCATTAATGTCACGCGCCCCCTTTGGCCAGCCAAATGTTGGAACTGTAATCCTTAGCATCATTGCTGTTACCGTTTGCCCAGCGCTAAGCGCATGTTTGAGCTGTGCTTGTTTGTACTAGTTACTTGTTAGTCTTTCCTAAGTAGGTGTATTTTATTCGTATTTGAAATAATTAACCATTGATTGGTTCAACTGAAAAAATTTTGGAGTAACTTACCTGAATCATTTGTATTTTCTTAATGTTTTTGATATCTGTGTAATAAAAGACTGTTGGGCTTTTGTGAAGTAACAAATGACTTATGACAAATGGCCTCCACCTTTCCCACGCCCGTTTAGTTGTTTCCTTAACCTGGGGCGTCCACTGAAAGTTCGTTTATTTTTATAGAATAAAAATTTATGGGACTCGAACCCGCGACCCTTGGCTTACCGCCCCGCACACTTGGCACAATGCTGCACACTGCTTGCGAGTTATATTACTATAAACGGCTCAGCCGTCGCCCGAACCGCAACAGAAAAGCTATTTACTTTTAAACGCCTGGCCACCTGGAGCTTCCAATTCTGTTCCTTTTATCTCTGACAAAGCCCTGCGTATTCCACAAATCTGGACGAAATCGTCCCCTTGTTAGCTCCAAGCTACTTGTGTGTGGCGCGTTAAAGCAGCGCGCTCAGCTATAATAGTGTATCTTCTGTTTTCTCCATTCTGAGTGGTTTTCGTCTAAACTTTAAAAAGAAGTACCATCTATTAGCAACATTTAGTGTACAACAACGTGCACCTAAAATGGACCACACGTAACGAAGCCACCGACCACATTTTTCATTGCAAACCCTTCAAATTTTGTGCTACAGAGTACTTGCATATTTAGTATCACAGTAACCGCGACCCATAACGAAAACTATGAGAGTCGAAAGAAACAATTTTATATGATGAAAACTCAGCGGACGCCCCAGGATACGACAACTTAACGGTCGAGAGGAAGGTGCAGGCTGAGTTTACCGAAGGCTATTTGTTGCTTCACAATAGCTGGTATTCCTTTATTTAATAAGATATACTTAAAAATATCAATAACATGTAAGCCAATAGTAACTGGCAGATTTCAGGCAAACCAAAAGGACTAAACATCCAATTTTTTTCCCTTTCTTTTTCAGGACAAGTAATACCTCTTTAAAATAACAAGTTTGAGATTCATAAAAATACAGCTAGGAAGCCCTTAAGGCGTCCATAAGGTGTCAACCAGGCAAATCTGACATCACTACAATTACAGAGCATTACCATAAAAATTTGAAAACCATTCATTAGATAGTGAACTTCATACAACGAAGATGGCCCTGATTTAGAAAATTTTCTATAAATTGAGGCTTACCATTTAAATAACTTGAGGACGCTTTCGGCGTTAGCAATCTAGCAAGTTTTCAAACATGAATGTAACAATATTCAAAATTTTACGAGTTCAGTATTCGACAATGTTTTAAAATTTACACGTCCAGTCTTACAATAAAGATTAGAAACGCCCTTTTGGCACACATGGTAACAACGATTTTAAAATTTACAGCAATGCACGATTAAGAATTGAGAGATCTCCAAATCAAGCAGCAATACAAGACAAGGCCAGGCAGGCGGAGGCAAGGCTCGGATAGGGTGGTTTAGGGTAGCGGAGACCGTGATTTAAATTTAAGTCCGAATGTAAGAATTTTTAACATGTTGCAGCCCTGTCAGCAACTGTGATAAATTAATACGTTAAAGACCCTCCTCAGTTGCGAAAAGTTACTGGTCTTGACCCACGTTTCAGCTAATGTAGCATTCTTGAGAAGTATAAAATAAATTACTACCTGCCAGAATAAGTCTATAAGTTCCAACGCAGCGTCTGTAGCTAACCGACTGCTTTCCATGAAGTGGGGCTGGGGCTGTCCCTCAGCTAAGTAACGTAGCTTGACATGGTACCACGGTACTTTACCTTTTTATGTTTGACCGTGCCTTATTCTGGCATGTATTAGTTTATTTTATACTTCTGAAGAAGGTTAGATTACTCTATCTGAAACCTGGGTCAAGACCAGGAACTTTTCGCAACTGAGACGGATCTTTGACTATTAAGTCCAAATGGCATAAGATTAAGAACTTAACTTATAGAGATGCCGTGGTAAGCGAAGAGGCTGGGCCACATCAATGGCTACCCTAAGACAGGAGGCAGAAAACCACGCTGCACATACATGCACAGCCGACGGGAACTATCCACGCACTGTGAAGTGGCGGGTAGTGGATAACACACTGGGGCCGATGGCCCCAATCCTAAGACCAACTCGGGAAGCCGAGAGCAAACAGACATATAATTCATGCAAGACTGAGCATCAAATAAGGAAATTCCCACGGCCCAACATACAAAAAATACCAAATGTAAACCCCACCCCAGACACCGACGAAAATCTAAGTGTTGCAATGACTGCATGAATAAAACAGAGATTACCCGGTTAATCGTTTAACAGTAATGTTCAAACACAGGAATTAATTTGATTAAACAGGGAACCGTTAACAAGACCCAAAAAAAAACAAATTTACTTAGGTAAGCTTAAAAGTGAGAAGAAATCTTAAGCGCTAATACCTAAGCACGAGATCACATTTGTAATAAAACATACAACAATAAATTCCTTCCTTTTAAGAGGAGAGCTGTATCTCACCAAGACCTTCCAACGTGAGCACAGAAAACCAGTCGGGCAAGTAAGAACTTGCCACCTTAAAGATCAGGCTCGATATTGGACCTCAGTGGTGACTAACACATGCCCCAGAACGTACTTCGACCGTATTAATTTCACACCCAAGCAATAATGACAAGATCACCGAAATGCTGAACAAAAGGCAATAAAAGGAAAACACAGTTTAAATACACTCAAATATACCACGGATAAGGAGAGTTCACACAGACAGGGGGAGAGTGAATTTAGTAGCTTGACTACAGGTGCCAAAATCCACAAACGGAAGAACCTTACCCAAAAATAAGATAGGAGGGGCGGTTACCCGGGAAAGTCAACGTGATCAAGGCGCCCACATCAGCGAACCGGCAGTCCACACCAACACGGCCCCGTACAATCAGCCACCCACGTGCCTTTCTCTCACAGCACCACTGTCCGTCAACAACCTGCCTCCAACTTCCTCCAAACAAGGAGTTAACTACAAGACGACCGAAACGCCACCCGGCGACGTGACAGGAAAACAGGTCGCGCCAGTAAGCAAAGATGTAACAGTTCGGAAAACGAGTGTCACGGCTCATACGTCAGTTACTTTCCTCCGGATCGAATGAGAGATATTATATACAGAAGTGAAGCAGGCGTGCAAATGTTAAACAAGTCTTTTCAATTTTTTAAGGGAAAAGGAGGACCTCTACAGAAAAACTAGCAACAGAATTTGACGTGGCTTTGTTTTATATACATACAGTATTTTTTATAATGAGCCTTTACTGTCTACAGCAAGCAAATCGGAAAACTCATTTTTCAGGTGTACTGCTATCAGCTGCTAGGAGTGGCTCGTTACTTTACTGTGTAGTATTTTCTCATACTACTGCTCAGTAGACGTTTCCAGCTTTTACAGTAAATCAAACAACCGTTTACTTCTAGGTAAGCCCAGCACCAAAATCTCACAGTTAATAAAATAAACAAAACGTATCCGTTTGCTTTTGGCTTCAAACGCAACTGTTTACTCAAAGCCGGCAGCGGTGGCCCAGCGGTTCTAGGCGCTTCAGTCCGCAACCGCGCGACTGCTACGGTCGCAGGTTCGAATCCTGCCTCGGGCATGGATGTGTGTGATGTCCTTAGGTTAGTTAGGTTTAAGTAGTTCTAAGTCCTAGGGGACTGATGAACTCAGATGTTAAGTCCCATAGTGCTCAGAGCCATTTGAACCAATTTTTTGTTTACTCAGTTTCAGTATGGCAGACTGCGCTCATGCGCACTAAATTCTGGCGTTTGGATTTTAGCTCAGTTTCCATTCAGTATACTCTCTATTATGTAGTTCAGTAGTGTTCTATGCGCTCTACTGTGTGTATCGCAGACAGTGCGACCATGAAACGTGATCGAAGTGAATTATTAGTGAATTTTTACTCCATCTGTTGCGGGGTTTCATCGATGATGGTAGTGGTAAGCGACAAATTCAACAGAAGCAAGCGAGAACTATAATTTGCACGATACACGCTTACTTCAAGTACGAAGCAGGTAAAAACTGATGAACCAATACATTACGACCAGCTGATTAATAGCTTGTTTGTCCATCTTTGGCACGAAATACATCACTGACATCCGACGGTTTGTTGGTAGGTTTGTCTAGGCACAGGTCATGTAATTCGCGTAAATAAACGACCGCTGATTTGCGTCCGCGATGATGGCGCCCGAAAGTGACCCAGATGGTTTTCATTGGATTTATATCAGGCGCATTTGGTCGCCAAAGACATCAGTGTGAGTTCAATATAACACTTCTCAAACCACTGTAGCACGGTTCTATCTCCGAGGCACGGAGAGTTATACTGCTGAAATATCAAACCGCCGTCGGGGAAGACATCAAGCATGATGGGATGCAGATGGTTTGCTGCTATCAGAGTGCCTTCCATTACTACTGCAGGTCCTATGCAAGCGTATTACTGCTCCCACCAGCCTGCGCCCGTGGCTCGCTGAACGTTAGGAGCCGCCGTTCATCTCGATCACGGCATATGTGGAGACGATCATCGACCTAGTGTAGCAAAAATGTGATTCACCCGAAGAGTCGACACGTTTCCGTTGATCAACGGTCGAATCTTGAAGGTCTCGCGCCCACTGTAATCTTAATTGACGATGTCCTTGAGTCAAGATGTGGACACGTAGGGGTGGTCTGTTGCGGAGCTCCACTTTCAACAACGTACGATGAATGGTTCAAAAAAGGTTCAAATGGCTCTGAGCAGTAAGGGACTTAACATCTAAGGTCATCAGTCCCCTAGAACTTAGAACTACTTAAACCTAACTAACCTAAGGACATCACACACATCCATGCCCGAGGCAGGATTCGAACCTGCGACCGTAGCAGTCGCGCGGTTCCGGACTGAAGCGCCTAGAACCGCAAGGCCACCGCGGCCGGCACGATGAATGGTGTGCTCCGAAATACCTGTGCGTGCACCAGCATTGTGCTCTTTCAGTAGAGGTTGCATGGGGGCCTAATTATATATAACGCAAATACTTTTTAATTTTAGTCGCTGTCTGTCCGATTACGAAGTCTCGTAACCGGTTGGCCCTGACTAGTAATAGTACGCAGTCTGACTGCATAGAACAACAACAACGAATGAAAGAAAACTTCCGTTAACACAATTAATTAATTAAGTCCCCAGCAACTATAAAACCTACGAAGCAACAAAACACAAGTGTAGCTGTTCTGTGTGTGGAAGTGTGATTCAACGTACACATCTGGCACGGTTCTTCCTCAATAAGACCAGTAATTTTAAACACCATTTATACTGAAGTAATTAAAAAAAACCAGAAATACTATAATTGCACATAGAAACCAGAAATACAGTCTAATACAAGAATACGAGCCAGATGCTTTGTTGACTGAACCTGTGACCAAGAGGCATTATTGTTTAAGACATTGAAATAAAATTTTAAAAAAGGAATTTTTTTACCTTCATATATATTGACGAAAAGCACATTACAGCATCCCTAATCCAACAACATCTGGGGTCTAGCCCATCAAAACAATACTACAAGTTCTGAACAAGCACTCTCCATGGGAACTTCTCAACAACGACTCACCACTGCTACATCTCAACAAGCACTCTCCACCACGACTTCTCGATAAGAACTCTCCACTACGACTTCTCAGCAAGCACTCTCCACCACCACATCTCAACAAACACTGCCAGTGGAGGCGGCTGAATAATACTCTTTGGCGCAATCTCTGGCGCTGTGACTCAGTGTAGCCACCTTTCAAGGTGCCACAGATCACCATCTATCCTATTTTACAGAGCAGACAAGTCTCCGAACGCCACGTTCTGTGGTGATTCGTGGACGTCCAACTTTTTAGCGCTTAGTGGTAATTTGACTGTCCTACCTCTTTCCTTACGTGCTCCCGACAGTAGCACGTGAGCATTTGACCAGTTTCGCTGTTTTCGAGGTACTCGTTCACAGGCTCTGCACAGAAATAATCTGCCCTTTGTCAAAGTCGCTTATCTCAATGGATTTCCCCATTTGCAACCCAATCTTCGCTAGGGTGACTCTCCCCCTCCCCCCTCTCGGTCACTGTCTGCTCCGCTTACATACTTTTGTTACCGCGTCACGTGCCCACAACGCCATCATACGGCATCCAACGCGGCGGTGGCCAGTGGTCATAATGTCTTGCCTTATCGGTGTATGGGCGAACCGCAATTGTCACTTGGAGCCGGCAACTATGCGAACTCCGTCCTTGCCTCGACATGTGCGGCCCGCCATCGTTCATGAACTGGACTACGGCGCATATCGGGTTACAAGCAGGGTGTGATGAACACAAGAACTGAAATTCTGAAAATAATTAGGATATTGTGTCTGTCTGAGTGACAGTTAGGAAGACGTATTAGGCACAAGAATATCACAGAGAACATGATGTGTAAGTTGACGAAATCGACAACACGGAGTGCGGCCTCTCCTGATGACAAATCGTGTAATAGTTTCGGCCATTCATCATGCTGCCTCAAAATAATTTCAGTTATCTCCATTCTACAGTCACTGACTACAGTAAACAATGTAAACTGATTTCAATTCCTTAATGAAGTGACCCTTTTTCTAGCAATTTTTCACCGGCCTTTCAAGCCATAATTGCCGTGAACTTCTGAGACACATCTCGTCATGGTAGGGGAACTGACGTGCTCAGTGTACGGTTTGAATAAAATCTGGGATAGGCTATAAGCATGTTTCACTCCCTTCTCAACCACTGCTTCTCTTCCATGACCTTCGACCCTTACAGCTGCAGTATGCGTCTCGTTTCTCGGACACATATCGTTATGGCAACAAAACTGGCGCCCTCGAGTTTGCTATAGGTTTTTGCAGTCATACAAGTGCTATAACTGTAGGTTTCTCGTTTTCGATTTATCTTCTAACATAATTCATAGTGTCAGTATCGACTCATATGTTTCCGTATTTCGCCGAAATCGGAAGTGATCTTCACCGAGGTCGGCTTCTACCAATCTTTGCATCGTTCTGTAAATAATTCGGGCCAGTATTTTGTAACTATGACTTATTACACCGGTGGTTTGGCAATAATATGACCTCCAGGATCTAACCTATGCACTACAATTTACCTGCAATAATGAAAATATTTGCCAAACAAGACTAGCGCGTGTAATAACTAAATTTCAATGCCACTTAATTAAGTTAATTTAGTTTTTAAACAAGCAGTTATTTAAAAATCACCATGCTAACTCATCTGCTTTGCGTAGACAGAAGGGTGAAACTGTGTTCCCTCTGTAGCAAACACAGATCCAGCTTTAGTGCTGCCTGTCAGTGAGAAACCGGTATTTATTCAATTGCGCGCCGTTTTAAACCTACTTACAGGATAAAAGCGACTACGTGCATTTATAGTCGGTGGTCACTTTAGCATTCTCTTAGAGTATGAAGCTGAAGACTGAAAAGGGAGACCCTTTCACGTCCATCAACAACCATTAATTTAAAAATTATTGCTGAATACAACCATTATGGCAGTGCTGATCGCACCGTGCCCGGATGAATATTGTTGCTGACAATGAAATCATTCAAACACACGATCCGTATGTATGTGATTGCATTTCCTCATACACAAGTTTCAGATTCGCTTGTGACAGACGACAATCACAATTTTATTGCCTTCCCAGACCCTTTCAATTATCCCTTGAAGCACATCGTAACTTACTGCATACATGATTAGCACCATCCACTTCAAACTTGTTAGTTTAACTTTCATCAAACTTGGCCCTTTCAACCATCCCTTGCAGCACAGCTTAACTTATTGCATAACTTACTAGCAGCACCCACTACAAACATGTTAATTTACAACAAACTTTTCTCATACATTGACTTTCATTCGATTATCAAGTAGAAATTCAACTGTATGTCAACGTTCAATTGTACGTTGTTCTCCATTATGTTTAAAAACAACAACGACAAAAAAGTAACTGCGAGTGGAGTTCCTTCGTGATTTCACTGGGAACCAGTACTAAGAATAGATAATTAAAGAAGGTACCCCATGTAGAAATGGTTCCACATTAAATACTTTTATTGACATCTTATACATTGTGTTTCGTACGATCCTAATTACAAATATGTAAATTGTCCGAGACAGCAGCTGTAGTACTCCTAACAAGGACGTAGCCAAAATTTTGTCAAAGGGTCTTAAAAAGTTTGATGTTTTTCATTTATTTCGAAAGATTCGACAAATAACGATAAACCATTTTATTCGACAATGATCTTGGAGATTCCACCAAGCGGAGATATAATCCGTTACTCAGGTGTGCCGTAATTTGGCAAACCACTAAGAAGCAGCCACGCTCCAATCTCCCTTCACCCTGCAAGGTCATTTTACACTCTTTCACTTTGGATCTGAGCTGAGAAGGTGATCTGGGAGAACAAGCTTTAACTTTTTTGGCACTGTGACTATTACCAACAGACCTTTTTGAGTAAAGAGATCTCTGGTCGTCACAGAAGCTAGAACTGCTTTTGATGATGAATATGCAAAACACCTGGAATTATTCAGCCTTACACTTTCCCACATTTCCTCATTTAAGTATGCATCTGTTATTTTTTGCAATGCAAGAAATATCATCTCCGCATTAACGAATGTCCCGGCAGACAAATGCATGAGCCTAAATGAGGAGAATTTGGATTATTACTTATTTATCATATGGTTTTTAGTGTAGAGGTCCTCGCCTTCGATGCAGCTCTTTTCAGATAAGAAGAGAGACTGCATCTTTAAGGGAACTGGAATCTATCAGGAAAGAAAGGTCTGTGGCGGACTAATCCTGACACGTGCTTAAATTTAAAATGGGAAATCACAGAAAACCATTTTCAAAGCTGCCGACGGATGGATTCAAACCGCTTCGCCTCTCGAATCCGATGATTGCTAGCCCATCAGATCAACACGCAGAGGTATCCCAAGTCGGTGGAGAATTTGGAAAAACTGGTTGTTGTACACTGTTTTAAAATACATTGAAATGCATCACAACAGATTGAATTCTGACTTTGCATGTTTTTCCTTCGATTGTGCATGTTTAGTCATTTGACTGTGTATGAATGCGTGCATATTTTAACATTCCAGTATGCATGGAATTGCTGGCTTCGGTTATTATAGTATTACAAGTGCGTAAATAAATTTTGGACGAAAGGGAGGGAGGGATTCAGGGTGGAGTCGGCTGGTACGAATTCAGACAGCCTGCTGAAAAAATGTTTTAGAAACTAACGAACTATAGAATATGCTGTCATCATACACCCAGCTCTCCACAAACGTCTCCCCATCGTTACGTACCGGAGTTGGTTTTCATAACAGCACCGCCAAAGTGATCATATTGGGTGAATTTTGCCATTTGGGCTACTAATGATAGAATACTGAGTTATGTTTTAAACAAATGAATCGGTTTTCCTCTTCTTCCTTGTTACAGACTTATCCATAATTAGAAACTATTACAACAACACACAGTACAAAAGCAGTAAACGGTGCCACTTACATTAAATTCAACTGCAGTTAAGAACTGAACGGATTAATAAAATAACTGAGCTCAAGCAAGGCCAGCAATTGGTCTTGGCTAAAATAGGGATGGACGATAACCGTTATGCTATGGGTATACTGTATAGATAGTTCAATCTGTCGTTGACACTGAACTTCAAAATGTCTTTCAGATTCACAACACGGCAAGTAGGTCGAGTGTAATTTCATTTAGGTGACGGGAGTGGACGGGGGGAGGGAGGGGCTCTGACTCCCTCAATACCCCTTTTATGCCTCTAGTCTTGCAATCATAGCTGCTGAGACTACTGGAAATGTAACGCAATTTGTGTTCCATGTACGTCCACCAGCTGTAGCAAATGGACTAGGAGCATTGCCAGTGATATAGACCGAACCACTCAAAGTCTCATTATGCCCCACAAATGCTCAACGGAGGTTGGGTCAGGTGACGCAGCTTTATAGTGTTAGGCAACGTGAGTTGTGCATGCATGAGCATGCACCTTTTTATTATTACACCTACCTGACACTGAAGGAACTGCAACATAATGGGCTAAGTGATGTTTTGGGTTATCCAGTGATGTCCGGTGTTTTCACATCAAACAGGATATGGTCAATATAGGCTAAGACTTCTCATACCATTATGTCCACAAACTATCATCTCTGACGCCAAGACAATCTGCCTTATCGCTAAGATCAGGTTCGCGTAGTTCTGTCCACCAGCTCCACCTTCCGCTTCACCATCAGTGATGCGCTATGCGGTAACTAGCTTAGAGAGAAACACTGGGAGCGGTACTCCTGTCCTGTCATCCTCCTGATGGTTCTCGCTGATCGGTCGTAATTTGTACTACAGCTACACTTATCCCTCAAGTTGAAGTTTTGATTGTCTCATATCTGTAACTCTCATTAACGGTATGCAGACTTTAAAATAACAAACTTTTTTTGCGCCATGAGTTTCATGTTTTGCTAGGAAGAGCTAACGACGGGCTCTTTCTTTTTCACTTTTGTTATAGAACAAACTTCAATCCAATAAACACACATTCCGTCTTCAAGAGCGAGTTTTGGCTCACAATTCGCTGCTGTCAACCTGTGAACGGCACGTTGCATAACTACTCGCTGCAATAGAAACAGAGATTTACTGATAATTTTCATTGTTGTGCTTTCGTTTCACAAAATAAAGCGAAACTTACCAAACTCAGACACAGGTTGCCGGTGATCAACTGATTGTAGAAGTAGATAAAGATGATACGCATTATACTACAATAATTAAATGAAGATTTCACGGAGATTGATGCAGGTTGTCTGAAATAGTACCTAATCGTCAACACACTGCATTATATCACGGCGATATCACAAGCGAAATCACGATGATTTCCCACGCAGAAGAATTAGCCCACGAAAGCCTGTTCTCATAAACACGTTTGACATTTGATTAGTAGACTAATTATGGATTTGGAAAGCCTCCTACGTGAGGAACAAAGGTGATTCAGAGAAAAGTATTCGCAATGAATTACGATGAAATTTCTTCGGTGTAAGCACTGGGATCTTGTAGAAAGCCACATTTACAAATTCTAGATTGGTTCTTGAGGGAGCTCCAGTGTCAGGCAAACGGCCGGCTGTCTTCAGAGCAGAAGGTCTGGGCTGGTGGTGGAACATGTCACAGTTGTGGGACCGAGATTGTGTCTAGGTGCGACCAGTCCACGCCTCCTGTTGCCCTCACTGCTCTGAGGCGGCCAAATCTGTGGTAACGCTGAAGCCCATGAGCAACTTACGAGCATCCGCGCCTGTTTGCATGACACATCGCCTCCGTCTGTCCCAGGTTTAACATTTGCGCCCGACTAATGCTATGCTCTGTCATAGCACAGCTGTTTGTCTGTCTATCAGGAAACTCCTCAATTGCTCCACTTTGCACCGCACGATACTGCACTGTGTTTGGTCCACATGCAGAGTTAGTCATAATTCAAGGGACTCGCAAGAAAATTGCGTGAAAACGTAGACATACGGAGAAATGACGAATGTCTCCAAGTTTAGATTCGTAATACATTCCATGGCACAGTTGCTGCATGCACCACTAGGAGTTAGACATCTCAGAACACGTGGATAAATCATCTGCTCTGTATTGGCACACTGAATTAGTTTGCGGATCCAGATATGCAACTCGAGAGAGGACAAGTTACTCTCTCACCTATTTATTGCATACGTAAAATTATTACAGGTTTTATTACACCTTGACGCACCTTGGTTGAGACTCTAGAAAGTGAACGGCCAAAGCAGACGTTGATGGAGCCTGGTAGGGCACTAAAAGCATGAGGTATTTTTGTGATTCTTAACTCACAGAAACGACTTGTTGGGAGTTGAAAGCAATTGGTGGCGAGCCCATCCCTCAGTAAATCTAGCTGGACAGGCCCACAGCTGTACAGGGCAGACAGGGCAGCCCCTCATCAAGACAGGGCTCCAGCAGAACAATGCCATGATACCTGATGCGGCGCCAGAGAAGCCTGGGCTGGGACGACGGTCTAATGGAACACGTCTACACAGTGGAGTCGAAAACTGGGCATTGTGTGCAGAGCCACGTGTAATAAAAATTCACATGTTTTCGTGTTCGCCAATAGTGGAATTAGGCCAGTGAACCACTTCCCTCAGCCGCCTCTGTTGTATAAGAAAACTCTGGCATCTGAGAAACGTCTAGAGATAGAATCTTTATTACACCTCATAGCTAGAACTAACAAGCTCCAAGGTACAGACAGTTTAGATGAAAATCTTTGAAGTTGTATCTGTTTGCTTGTTGCCATAGGAAGAGACATGGCTTCAGAAAAAATCATCTCTTCCCTCTCTGCAAAAACTTAAAAAAGCCAGTAATTGGCAGTTTCTTTTTTTTTCAGAAATGCAGGTTTCTTAACTCTTGCCCTGATTCGAAATGAGTTTATGCTGTCATGTGACAGGGGAGATCTAGCGCCTCTAGAGCCTTGTGACTGCCCCAAGTCGGGGTGAAGGCAGTGTCGTTTGTGCACTTTGTGCGAAAACGGATTTTTTTTTTTCTGGAGAGGTGCGAAGTACTCAGGTATGGGACTTTGATCTGGTAAGCACTTCTGGTCAAAGCCCTGGCATGTGTGGTTGGTACCTGGAACCTGTCCTGAGACTGACTTCACTTGCAAGCAGTTTATACGGGGGAGTCTGTGGTGCAGTTCTTACTGCACCGATAGTGTGACTTCAGACGTCTCGGACTACTCGTTTGCCAAGGGCACACTTAACCGGCTTTTTTTTTTTTTTTTTTTAGTCAGTGTTGACGTTTGTTATCCTTGTGCTCTCTGTCGTATAAGTGAGCCAAATTGGTCCTTGGTACAACCAGCGAACAGGTGTGTCAAACACTGAAATCTATTGTGATTGCCCGCATCTCGTGGTCGTGCGGTAGCGTTCTCGCTTCCCACGCCCGGGTTCCCGGGTTCGATTCCCGGCGGGGTCAGGGATTTTCTCTGCCTCGTGATGGCTGGGTGTTGTGTGCTGTCCTTAGGTTAGTTAGGTTTAAGTAGTTCTAAGTTCTAGGGGACTTATGACCACAGCAGTTGAGTCCCATAGTGCTCAGAGCCAGCCAGTCTATTGTGATTTCAGGGCTCTGATAGAGAGTAAAATTCGATCCATCTGCCCGATCGCTAGAGCGTGAGATTTTTGCATTTCTTTCGTGGCAGCGAGTGATTCACAGGTGCCGCCTCCACGTCTCATCTCCGCCGCCGCACACATCTCGCCAGCTGCAACTCACGTGGCTGCAAGAAGTAAACAGGATAACGTTCGGGAGGCAAAGCACAGGTTCGAGAAAGAACTACGAGCGGTAAAGGAACGAAACTGGGAAAGTTATGTTTTGAGTCAAGTAGCTATCGACCCATGAGGAGTACCTTATAAGTTGGTTATGGAGAAAACCCGCTCTCCTATGGAGCTGTCAACAGTCAGGATGATGGAATCTTGGCAGGAGACTGCTGTCTGATGACAGTGTGGCTGAGGAGACTGAAGGACAGCGCCAATTAAGAGACGAAGATCCTGACATGTACATCAATTATACGGCAGTCTACCCCTTTTCTGAAGAGGAAGTGGCTGCCCACATAAAAGCGCTAAAGATGGCAAGAGCTCCAGGGCCAGACGGCATTGTGGCGAAGATGGTGCAATTCTTGGTCCCCCAACAAGTTAAGCCACTCATCCACTTATTCAATGAGTGCCTCAGGCAGAAAAAATTTCCAAAAATCTGGAAAACTGCAAGTGTCATTATCATAAAGAAAGGGCCTGACAAAGATTCGGCTGAAACAAAATCCTAGAGGCCCATATGCTCATTGGACCTGCTCGGGAAAATGCTAGAGAAATTGCTGGCCAACAGACTGGCAGCACACCGAGTGCTGTGTGGGAAGAGTTGCAGGCAGTTCTGCTTCAGGCCGGGGCAGTCGGCATCTGATGCAATCGCCCTGGCGGCTGAGGTCTGTGGCTCAGCCCCGCACAAGTACGTAGTTGGCATCATGGTGAATATCAGTGGTGCCTAAAACCACCTGTGGTCGCCTTCACTCTTCTCCTGCTTCCAGGAGAAAGAGTGTCCATGGCCACTACACGGTTGTCTGAGGAGCTATTGCGAGGATCGGGAGGTGTGGCTATCAACCCCTAGCGGTAGAGTGGGAAAGCAATAACAAAGGGATGCCCCCAGGGTTCTATTCTTGGCCCCTGTTCTGGGACATCCACATGGAGCCACTGTTGGACAACCTACAACAAAGAAGTGCTAGAGGTGATAGCCTACACAGATGACCTCCTCCTGTTGGTTGGCGGCCGAAACCGAGAAGACATAGAGTCTAAAATAGAAAGGGCCATAGGAAAATTACAGTTATGGTGCCAAAACACGAAAATGACCATGTCCGTCAAATTTGTCTCAGGAGGCACTCTTCACCCCGGGAAAAAGGAACAAGGAACAGACAGGCATGCAGTCGCTGAATCAAAACACATCGAAACACTCAGGCTACAGACCAATAGAAAACTCAAAACTACTGGACCCAGACTTATAAAAGTAGACCAATTAGATGAGGACAAATCTGAGGGAGAGACATGTGACATTTGCAACGATGTCAACGTGCGTCTAGCAACAACCTCCACTCCAAACACAAACAAAGACAACATAACACAAACAGTCAGTCCCATACAAATCACCACCATCGCCGACACCACGCCAGGAAGCACCACCAACATCAGTGAAAAACGTGTGATGGCAAACAGCATTGAAGAGGCGTGTGACAAAACGAAAAGTAACCGTGTGACATCCCAAAGAGGTCTTAAAATGTCCCCCAATCAGCGGCCAACACCAAGCCATAATCCGTCCAGTACCACCTCAGAGACCGCAACAGATACCAGCACCAACAGCAAGCCAGCTGCACGTAATTATGATAATTTAGAACTTAACTTACTTTTAAGTAGGCTAGAGAAAAAAGAGATACTGCAGACAGCGCAGCGGATGCTACTTAGATTGTGCCATCCAAAGGGAGATTCTCTCTGTTTTCCAGTAACTGAGCAAACAGACAGAATCATCCTAAAGACAGAAAATATTCCTACATCAGCAGAGCCGCTGCTCGATCTCATACTCCAGGTCTGCCTGCGCAGGTCAGAATCTTTCGACTTGGACAAAATATATATAGATCATGTAAGAGCACACGGACGAACATATTTTGATTACTCACAGACTGGCAGTAAATGTTTTGTACACGTAAAACACCCAGAACACATAGACAAAAAATGAATATCTTACAACATACACTCCTGGAAATTGAAATAAGAACACCGTGAATTCATTGTCCCAGGAAGGGGAAACTTTATTGACACATTCCTGGGGTCAGATACATCACATGATCACACTGACAGAACCACAGGCACATAGACACAGGCAACAGAGCATGCACAATGTCGGCACTAGTACAGTGTATATCCACCTTTCGCAGCAATGCAGGCTGCTATTCTCCCATGGAGACGATCGTAGAGATGCTGGATGTAGTCCTGTGGAACGGCTTGCCATGCCATTTCCACCTGGCGCCTCAGTTGGACCAGCGTTCGTGCTGGACGTGCAGACCGCGTGAGACGACGCTTCATCCAGTCCCAAACATGCTCAATGGGGGACAGATCCGGAGATCTTGCTGGCCAGGGTAGTTGACTTACACCTTCTAGAGCACGTTGGGTGGCACGGGATACATGCGGACGTGCATTGTCCTGTTGGAACAGCAAGTTCCCTTGCCGGTATAGGAATGGTAGAACGATGGGTTCGATGACGGTTTGGATGTACCGTGCACTATTCAGTGTCTCCTCGACGATCACCAGTGGTGTACGGCCAGTGTAGGAGATCGCTCCCCACACCATGATGCCGGGTGTTGGCCCTGTGTGCCTCGGTCGTATGCAGTCCTGATTGTGGCGCTCACCTGCACGGCGCCAAACACGCATACGACCATCATTGGCACCAAGGCAGAAGCGACTCTCATCGCTGAAGACGACACGTCTCCATTCGTCCCTCCATTCACGCCTGTCGCGACACCACTGGAGGCGGGCTGCACGATGTTGGGGCGTGAGCGGAAGACGGCCTAACGGTGTGCGGGACCGTAGCCCAGCTTCATGGAGACGGTTGCGAATGGTCCTCGCCGATACCCCAGGAGCAACAGTGTCCCTAATTTGCTGGGAAGTGGCGGTGCCGTCCCCTACGGCACTGCGTAGGATCCTACGGTCTTGGCGTGCATCCGTGCGTCGCTGCGGTCCGGTCCCAGGTCGACGGGCACGTGCACCTTCCGCCGACCACTGGCGACAACATCGATGTACTGTGGAGACCTCACGCCCCACGTGTTGAGCAATTCGGCGGTACGTCCACCCGGCCTCCCGCATGCCCACTATACGCCCTCGCTCAAAGTCCGTCAACTGCACATACGGTTCACGTCCACGCTGTCGCGGCATGCTACCAGTGTTAAAGACTGCGATGGAGCTCCGTATGCCACGGCAAACTGGCTGACACTGACGGCGGCGGTGCACAAATGCTGCGCAGCTAGCGCCATTCGACGGCCAACACCGCGGTTCCTGGTGTGTCCGCTGTACCGTGCGTGTGATCATTGCTTGTACAGCCCTCTCGCAGTGTCCGGAGCAAGTATGGTGGGTCTGACACACCGGTGTCAATGTGTTCTTTTTTCCATTTCCAGGAGTGTAATACAAAAAACAGTACGACAGTCAGCGCGGAAATCCCTAAAATAGCACAAGACCTGCAGGCAGACATCATGTGCTTACAAGAACCCTATAACAGAAACGGGCAACTGATATGTCTGCCAAAACATGCTACCACAATAACAGGCAGCAATGACTGTAAGGCTGCAATAGTAATTCTAAATAGAACTTATAACATAGTTAAGGTAACACAGTTATGCAATCAACACTTGGTTACCATAGAGATAACTAACGGGAACGTCACATGGGTTATTGCATCCATGTACGCCCAATACAGCCATCAAATACAGCCATATGCAGACTACATCAGAGACCTAGTAATGTATGCCAGAGGCAAAAAATTAGTGATAAGTGCTGACATTAATTCCAGATCGACCCTCTGGAACTCAGAACAGATGACAGAGGACGCATAATCACCGATCTAATACAAGAAACACAATTACATGTAATGAACACGGAAGGATCTATACCAACATATGCAGGGTTCGATGGTACGCGCAGTAATATCGACTTCACGCTAGCAAATAATGCAGCAATGGCATACGTAACAAACTGGACTGTACACGACAACATAACCAGTAGTGATCATAATGTCATAACATACACACTAACTCGCACTCAGAACACAATGACCAAATCACACACCAGACACTTGCTGTTGCACAAAGCAGACTGTAACAAATTAACGGAAATTATCCAACGACACGATCTAGAAAACATCAATGGAAGTATCGATTATAGAGCACACAAGTTAACACAGGTGATACAACATGCACAAAACACATCAATACCGACAGCAAAGAATACAAATTGCTCACCAGTACCATGGACCAACGAACTTACGAGACTCAAACAAGACGCAAGACGCAAACGAAACTTATATCAAAGGGCGATAGCCGATAGGGACCGACGAATAAGACTTGAAGCATATAGGCATGCACAAGACTTATACGGACAGACCCTATACAACACGCGTAGACAACAATGGGAGCTATTTGTAACAACACAAACAGAGCAAAATATATGGGGGGAACCATACAAAATACTGACAGAGAAGATAAAAACCCCACTAGTTCTGGGAACGCTAAGGCAGGATGACGGCACGATGACGAGGGGATGGAAAAATACAGCGGAATTTCTGCTGTATAAACTGCTCCCTGACGACGTTATCGATACAGACACACAATATCATGCAACACTAAGAGAAAACCTACACACACCATACAACACTGCAACTGTCACCTGTCCTTTTGCGCAAGAAGAGGTTGCGCTAGCAATCTCAGAACTCAAAAACAAAAAAGCTCCTGGACCAGATAGTATCGACTCGGAAACACTGAAAAAACTAGCACCGCAGATCACCGCGTTCCTAACAACGTTACTGAACGATGCCTTACGGCTGGGCAGGGTACCTACAGTATGGAAAACCTCCAAAGCAGTCATTATTAAGAAATCAGCGGACAGGGATCCTTCAGATCCAAAGACTTACAGGCCAATATGCCTAATAAACACCCTAGCAAAGATTCAGGAGAAGCTACTATGTAAGCGCCTGCAAACACACAGAGCTCTCAGGGGTATGAGCCAACACCAGTTCGGTTTCAGATCTGGCAGATCAATAGATGATGCCATCAACCAGGCCCTGCACATAGTTAACACCACAAAACAGAAATACGCCATGGCAATAATGATTGACATTGCCGGAGCATTTGATAATCTTTGGTGGCCAGCACTGTTTCAGAGGCTAAGACATCTGGAGGTACCGCAATCACTGTACAACAGTTTTCTGGACTACTGTAAAGACCGAGTAGTCGAATGGCAGATGGACAGCCGGAAAGTAATTAAAAGAATTACCAAAGGCTGTCCTCAAGGGTCGATCTGCGGCCCCATCTTCTGGGACATAACAATCGAACCCCTCCTACAACTTCTGGATGGGGATGACAGGTCAGACGGAATTGTCGCCTACGCAGATGACCTATTAGTTGTAGTCACTGCAAACAACAGAGCCCAGTTAGAAGAGAAAGCCAGTGGATTACTACAATCAATTACTCAGTGGTGTCACAACAACAAACTCAGGATAGCCGAAAACAAAACAACATACACTTTACTGAAAGGATCACTCCAAAGGAATCCTTCGGTTAAAATTGGGGACACAAACATCAAACGAGCACGCATTACGCGCTATCTTGGGGTACACATAGATGAAAAATTGAATTTCCACGAACACATAAGGCTGACAACAGACAAAGCAGAAAAAATACTCCACAAACTGGTGAGGCTAAATTCAAAATAGTACGGACTACCTCTACCAGTCATACGTACATACCACTGTGCGCTCTTCGAATCAGTACTCAGCTTTGCAGCTAGCACGTGGGCACATAGACTGAACGTGGTCACCAACAAAGCATCCGTCAGACGAGGGCAGAGAAGTGTCCTACTTAGGCTATCTGGAGCCTTCGGTACCACCTCAGCGGATGCACAGTGTGTGGTGCTCGGAATATGCCCCATAGATATCACGATCAAATACAGAGCTGCGAGGTACTGGTTAAAGGTGGGGAGACTAGATAAGGTACACACAATAACCGGTGTGCCCATAGAGACGATACGTCACCTTAAAAGTTGGCGTTTGGATACATGGCAAGGTGAGTGGGATGTAAGTGATAAGGGACGTAGGCTGCACGACTTCCTCCCTGACATAAGGGAGCGGTTGAGAATGAGACATATCGATCCCAGCCGCGGTATGGTACATTTCTTAACCGGGCACGGACCTTATCCCACGCACATAAACCGCGTGAGTCTGAGGCAGACACCTACATGCACATGCGGGGAAGAAGGTTCCCCAGAACACACTGTCTTTTTCTGCGGGCAATACATGAACAACAGACATACATTACACTTAGATTACACAGATACAGACATAGATATATACACAGCAATAAGAGACGAAGAACAATGGGCACAATTAAACGCACTGACAAACAGTATTTCAAAAACAACACATGAAGAGTATATGCGGACACGACATCACAGACATGCCTATGTGCAGCGTAACAGAAATCTCCAGAGGATGGACAGCGATACCCACAGTGACAGCGAAAATAGTGAAAATGAGGAGGAGCAAGAGGAGGAAGCTGAGATGTGACAGTAAATAAGCAAATTGCTGGCAATCTAGCCAAGAAAACACCAAATGCTGTACAAGGATGCGCACCTAATGTAGTTAATACATAAGATTATTAACAAATAGGATAAGAAACATTATTTCTCTACTAATAACCATTTGTGTGTGTGTGTGTGTGACTGGCGGTCAACGGCTCGATGAAACCATTCCGAGGTATTCACCGTCAATCACACTCGGTGATGGTACTATCATATCTCTCATCTATCCTATCTTCTTTTTATATTCTTCTTAAAAACAACAAAATTTTATTTATTTTCAACCTCAAATTATTGTTATTTTGAATCATTCTTTGTAAATGTTGTAGATAAAACAAAAGGAAAGAAAACTGTAAAAAGATGAAAAACGAAAATTGTAAGATGTACGACCTGTTTTAAACATCAGGTAACAGGTCTATAATTTGGCAATAAATAAATAAAAAAAAGTCTGTAAGCAAGTCTTTTGCTGAAAGGACAGCTGATAAGGAATCCCACCGTGAGAATTGAGGGCTCACCAGTTCTTCGATGACGCGAGACGCATTACCTAGGAATCATCATTGACGAAAGGTGGAACTTCGGAAAATACATTGAAACCGTAACCCAGAGAGCCGTGCAAGTACTTAACAATCTCATATCCATAGCTCACAAAAGATTTCACCTTCCCCCTCATCTCATAAAACTATACCACAACAGCATCTTAACGTCAATAGTGGGTTAACGATGGGGAGTCTGGGTGCACATTCTCACGAGGGTAATGCCCGCCATGGCAGTGAGAAGAGTGCAGACGAACATGATTTTAAGGTCTGTGGGGGCCTACGGGACATCTCCAGGGGGGGGGGGGGCTGTTAGTGATAATGGGGCTCTGTCCTCAGGACATCAAAATCAGGGAACAGGCAGCGTGGTACTGGGCCAAAAAAGGGGAATTCATGAAAACAGGGGATATACTAGGTGTAAGGGTTGAGGACAAGGGGGCGATAAGGAGAAGAGGTATAGAGTTGTGGCAGGAATCATGGGAAGCAGAAAAAACTGGCCAAAGAACGTTTGAATTTTTATCGGATGTGAAGGAACGACAAGGGATGAAGTACTTCGAGCCAACTCGGGGATTGTTCCACTTTCTCACTGGTCATAGGCCCTACCCGACATACCTATGTCGGTTTGGGAAAAGGACTACACCCACGTGTGACTGTGGATCATCGAAGGGTACTCCTGACCGTATGGTTTACGAGTGCCCTCTTTTCAATGATGTAGCAACCACATTACGATACCAATTACCTAACAATGACACTTACCACTTACTGAGACGTGAAGACCCATTTCAAACTCTGAACAGTTTGGCAAATGAGGTATCACGGAACGTATTGACAGAATATCTGAGGGACATCCGTGAATAATAATAAACACCAAATGTGTCCAGTGCCCTAATCCTATACCGCCTGTGCATGGACAGGCCAACTTACATTATAGTTGGAATCCGCCACGTGTAGGACCAGGAGGAGCGGGGTACAATAACACCTAAACGTGGCATGCACCAAACATGACAGACTATAACTTAGTTTCTAGGACTTAGAATCAGGAAATTAAAATAGGTATCTGCAGTGATGAAACATCCTTGGCCTGCTTAGTGCCAGGGGCACACTCATCAGGGTTAGCTCGATGAGCAAGGCTGCATAGTAGGTTTATATACTCGCTGACACACCTGTGACGCTGCAGGCAGTAGTGATTAGACATTAGTAGCTATCATAAAGCAGAGTATCAATAGTAATATAGCTTCCCATAATAAATCTGTACTGGCTGTAATTCACTTGTTAACATGTAAACTAGCTGCAATTAGAATAATTTGTATCGTAAAAGAACCCACTAATCATATAAGGTGGTGGGTTACATTGTATAATTATAATGGTTTTGTGAATAAAGAATTTAAAAAAAAATAAAAAAACAGGGTAACGCCACTGCCGTTCCGACATTGTCAGGGCGTAGAGATCTCAATCGCCCCTTGCTCTCAGCTGCACCTATGTAGAGAAACTTCAGTAGATTTGATCAGTCAAATTCTGCTCAGTGTCAGATCAATTCAGCTTGCGTTATCCACATTTTAGGGGCAGAGTACTTGGCTCACTGATCACCTAGTTAAACTGTATTTGCCAACCAGGATCCACCCAGTGAAGTATTAAAGCGTCTGTTGGTAGTTTAGCGAATTCAATCTATAACTTGTTTAGTATATTTTACGTCTGGTTTGAAAAAATAAATGTTGTTAGTACACTAAATTTTGCCAATATTCTCAATCATTTAAATAGTACAAACAAGTTACCTTTCAAACCCAATAAACAGATTTCCAAAGCGGGCCGTGTTGCACCTTCCTGTAGCAGTGATTCCAGTGAATAGCAAACACGTTTCGCTGTTTGTCACCTCAATCGGTGCCATTAGTATTGGTGTGGAGCCTCCAGTTCACCTGCTCTTGTATAATCTTAAGCCATCTTGCCCATATTATCAGGGTCAATGACATTACACTTTGAGGCTGACCTCATGACATAATCACACCGCTCCCCTCCCCCTTCCCCCTCCTCTCCCCTGGTAGCTCCAGTTAATCATGGCACAGTATTAGAAATGAATCAGCCAATCAAAAAATTTTAGATGGCGAAACCAATCCAATTGTACTAGTGGAAATTAAAAACCCCCTTTGCTCCCCACTCATTCCCCTTATCTCCTGCCAATCATAGTTCATTATTAAAATTAAAGAACCAATGAAAAAATCCTAGGTCGTAGATATTGCCCAATTGTTTCAATGTGGTACATTTAAAAAACCCTTCTCTTTCTAACCATTTGGAACACAGTATGATGTAATAAATGGTATCAAATTACCTAATTTCCTTAAGATATTTTACGCACATATCTAGCCAAACCTCTTACACCACCCCCTGTCTCTAACCAATCAAAAAATCCAAGATGACGGAAGTAATCGAATTGTGCTTTATATCCCCAACCCCTCCTCTTTACAATCAATCAAAGTGCAGTTTTAAAATGGTGTGCAGAAACTGCACCAGATATGAAGCAAAAACTGATATAACCTCAACTTGGAAATCAAAGATAATCATTATTTCCATGAAAGTCAAAGATACTCATTATTTCTGGAAGATATGTACATACCTCGGTGTTTAATCAGAATAACATTAATATGGCGCATGAAAATGGTGTCGATTAACGTTATTTCTGTGAAAGTGAAAGATGATTACATACAAAAACATTCCTCTGGTGCAATATTAAAATGATTCTGCTATCACTGCTCGATAATATGGGAGGACAGCACTTTACTACCCAGCTAAGCAGACGGACCAAAACTGTAGTAGTTGGTGTCCGACAAATAAATATTGTTGCAGAGAGAGACACGATATAATCACCTACGTAGCTGCACTATTATTCCCAGTGTTACGTAAATTCTTTATTAAACACTGACTTAATATACTGTTAATTATGATTTGAATAATATTTAAGTCAGTGAAAACAAGATTTTTACCAGTTAGCTATTTACTGATAAGCAAGCCAGAGTCTCGCGTTATTTTTCCTTACCTTTGGGTTTGTCGTGTATGTTAATAAAAACTTCCCTGCAAAAACAATTTTCTTTTTCTGATAGCAAAATATTTAAAGTATTTTATCTTGTTATTTTGTGGGTGAAGCCCGAAAATCATTGATTAATTATATTTCACGACTGCCAAGGCGGCATTACGACAAATAATGGCAGATAGCCAATGATAAAATTTGAATTCTAGCGATAATTAATTATTTCACTGAATTATATTCACATCGAGGTAGAAGTGATAAATGAGATTAAGAGGAGAAATACTTTTTATGCATCATATATTGTGATAAAACTTACGTATAATTAACAAAATTGTGCATTTAGAAGCAACCTTGTACAAAAGCGTTGTAGTAAGTTCGAGAGCTCACACCAGAGTGATCATTTTATTCATCCAAGTCTTTATTACACAACTGTATAGAAATTCCATTACGTGATATACTCATAGTCATTGTGAATCGAAGTATCTCTTACACAGAAATATACTTATTACTAACATTTTTTGTTAAAAACACGTAAAGATGGATAGTTTTCTCGTTCAAAAATAATATTTCATGATCGATAGCACGTTTACATACATAAACGAGAATAGTTCTTTTCATTATTGACACAGTTCATTTGCGATTATCGTAACATTTTACTACAGATTTTAGAAGGCTTTCCATGAGACGGTACAGAAGGGATTGATAATTGGCAGTGTGAAATATTTACACATAACCTCTTTTATTCATAAAATTCTCACATTGTTTTTAACTGTGCTAAAACATACTGCAGGTACTCTACGCAATGATTAAATTATACAAATTATTTTACTTAAAGCCTTACATTTAAGTGAATTTTAAAGATAAGTCTAGTGATGCCTAATTATCCACTGATACTAAGTACTTGTATTCTTAATTATATGAAAAATTGTGCATCAGTATCTGTCCTGTTGTGGTAGTGAGGGGTTGATTGATTTGGGGGGGAGGAGACCAAATATCGAAGTCATCGGTCTCATCGAATTAGGGAAGGAAGTCCACAGTGCCCTTTCAAAGGAACCATCCCGGCATTTACCTGATGTGATTTAGGGAAATCACGGAAAACCTAAACCAGGATGGCAGGACGTGAGATTGAACCGTCGTTCACTTAAATGCGAGTCCAGTGTGCTAACCACTGCGCCACCTTGGTCGGTGTGGCAGTGAGACCCTATAAATCTAAACGAGACTAAAGCAAGGTGTAAATGGGTTGTGGTTTATCGGAACTCATCATTATATCCGCTTATTTGAAGGTCATGAAGAAACATGTTGTATTCACCTGAATAGATATTAGCACCCAACATATGAGATAGCATTAAGCGAACGCCCAAGTATAGAAAAGTAGTTGCCACATTTAGATGGAGTGCTTGCCCGCTTGCAACTAGACTCCTCGCAGGGCCATTACTACTATAACAAATAAGACGGGCAATTAAATAATAAATCATTAATAATCATTTGTTAAAATAATGCACAATGTAAATACTGATGTTTAGTGTGATGATGAACAGGCGTGACGCAGCAGTAGAAGATATAAACCTACTCTAAATTAACACAATACTGACTAACTAGCCGGCCGCTGTGGTCGAGCTGTCCTAGGCACTTCTGTCTGGAACCACGCGGCTGCTACGGTCGCAGGTTCGAATCACTAACTAATCTAACAGTTCATTCAGGACTGCTGCTACATAGTTTCTAGCCCTGGCTAAATTTATGATAAACGCTTTGGTTTTTTTTTTTTTTTGAGACTCGTTAATTGTTCACATCCACAAGTTTCAAACACTATGTAAGCATTATACTTCATAGTTCTCAACGGCAGGGAGTCAACAGCTCGTAACAATAACTTTGGGAGATATTACTGTGGAAGGGGAAACAGTATTAGGCGGTCAGTGGAGCAAGAAGTGCAAGTTTTGTATGTGGAAGTTTGTGACAAAGAACGCAGGTGAGCTACGTTTCGTTTTCCGCATTTATGTCTACTGTGCAACCATTAATTATCATTGCAGCTCGATTGCAATCACTATAATTATCAAAAACTTTCGTTTGTTTCATCTCCCTCTTTACTGAAAAGTGTTACTGAAGACACTGAGTGACAGACATACGAGATCACAAGTAATAGTTTATCTGAGCGACGTGACGCAAAAATCTACAGGCAAGGGCTTGCGGCAATGGCTGAAGAGTTAACGTATGAAATAGGACCGACACCTATAGGACAAAAATATATGTCAATAATGGTGACGAAATTTACTTTAGTCGCCATCGAAAATGATAGCGGATAAACCCCGGAAGTCATGCTGCGTCTGCTTACACCTACAACAGAAATTCACAGGAAATGTCAACATTTTACATTCATTTACGTCACAGAGTGCTTTTATAGCTCTCGATTAATCCTTCCTAGTAGCGATTATTTTGCACGTACATCAGTTTTTCTATGATGCCGCTTTTTCGATGAGTCACGTTGCAACGAAACCAACATTAAGGTTCAAATGGCTCTGAGCCCCATGGGACTTAACATCTGAGGTCATCAGTCCCCTAGAACTTAGAACTACTTAAACGTAGCTAACCTAAGGACATCACACACACCCATGCCCGAGGCAGGATTCGAACCTGCGACCGTAGCGGTTGCACTGGCTTCTATTCATACCTATTAGGCAAACCTGAGTTGCTGAATGAAATTTCATCTTCGAAGAAATATGATTGCAGTATGGAATCCACAAAACCATAAATTCCTTGTGTTCACTAAGAACTCTTTTTGTAGTGATTGTTACTGCATGTCTTTCTACATTCTGTGTTATAAATGTTACATTTCTTAATAAGTAAATTTCTGAAAACTTGAAATGTACTTCTTTCCAGTTTTTCCATTCTTTGTTTGGTTTTGTACACACACACACACACACACACACACACACACACACACACAAGCATCAGTGAAGGCTATATTTGCAGAGGAAGAAGAAATGTTAGCATTAAAAGTGATATTTAACGAGAAATAAAAATTGTCCCACTTTTTGGCCAAGAAAATGTATGAAATTCCCACTTTTGCCCGAAGAAAATATGGTCACCAACTGTTACCACCACTTCTTTGTTAATTTCTATATATACCTTTGACATTTTATTGTTCTTATGGTGGTTGATTTTCACTTTCAGACAGGCTGTTTCAAATTCTTCCATTGGTTGTTCAGAAATGGCTCAAGTGGCTCTGAGCACTATGGGACAACATCTGAGGTCATCAGTCCCATAGAACTTAGAACTACTTAAACCTAACTAACCTAAGGACATCACACACACCCATGCCCCAGGCAGGATTCGAACCTGCAACCGGTTCCAGACTGAAGCGCCTAGAACCGCTCGGCCACACTGGCCGGCCCAACATTAAGAAAAGTATACTTCCAGTGTGGGTGGTTTCATATAATGCAGAAGAATAAATTTCGTTCTAGCACATATTGTCAACGGCCCTGCCGCGGTGGTAACACCGGTTCCCATCAGATCACCGTAGTGAAGTTCTGTCCGGCTTGGCTATCACTTAGGTGGATGACAGTCTGGATCTATTGAGAGCCATTGGCAAGTGGGGTGCACTCAGCCGTTGTGAGGCCAGTTGAGAAGCTGGCTCCATTCACGATCACCGACAACGGCTGGGAGAGCGGTGTGCTGACCACATGACCCTCCCTAGCCGCATCCAGTGACGCCACTCGATAGGGGATGACACGTGGGACGGTCGGTACCGTTAGGCCTTCCGAGGGGTGTTTGGATGGGGAGGAGATATATGCATTACAACGGAAAGTAAAAAATCTCGCTTGGAACAAAACTGGTACACTACGATCACAGTGTTCGCGGTCAGAGCGTCAACGAAGGGCGTGCCAGTGGCCGACACTACGTCACTCAGTCGGTGACGTCACCGCACGGTAAGTTAGCGCCGGCGATGTATCTCGCCGCACCAAGGGCGATCGGCGATCAGGGAGGCAGCGGCGGTCGTGAGGTCCCGCGCTTTACGGCGTGTCGGCAGCGAGGACGCGGAAAAAAGGACGCAGCGGCAAAAAGAAGTCCCGGGAGCGGGAATTCGATCTCGCAGTCTGCCAGTGCGAGGCCGGCGCGGGTCGCGACCTGTGTCGGCGAATCTTTACAGCTCGAGGCGCACGTCAAACAAGAAGGAAGTGCTCCTACCAGAAATGAAGGTTCGGAACTCGAAAACGAAATCTGCGTCATCCGAGGTCAGCTAGTGTTTGAAATATCAGTGGGGCAAAACTGTATTGACCTTGCCGACGTCAGAATGTAGTGGTTGGTGTCTGCCAAAATTTTTATAGATTATTACTTTTCTTCTCCCTATAACTTTCTCACAGGACAGATGTCCGTTCCTCTTTGTGAAATGTTTTCATGACAAAAACACCCACCAGCTATGTGAAGGACAAAACCTTCCGTGCGCCCTGGGTCCCAAGGTAGCATTACTGTCTCGAAAGTTGTAGTACTGGATTGGAGTCAAACCACCGTCCAAGATGCTACTCCAGGCGGGTGTAAATTGAATGTGCGCAACGGAGAGTAATACACGCTAAAATGAAGATTTTGTCCTGAGATGCTACTCCAGGCGGGTGTAAATTGAATGTGCGCAACGGAGAGTAATTCACGCTAAAATGAAGATTTTGTCCTGTCTGACTACCTCCTGTAGCATATCTTAGGATCTCTTAATTCTATAAATTACAATCTAAACATAAATGGATGATGAAGGCAACTAATCCTACTAAATGATAAACGTTGTTCCTGCTTATATATTTATTGTAGATTAAGAAAAACCCTTTATATTACAAAGTTTACATTTCCTAAGTAAAATTACTAATCAATTTCCCAAATTTCCCAACTCTGCCCCTAATTATGACTGCGGAGTGTAATATCAATAAAGTGTAATGACTGACATCACTACGTACCAAACACTGTAAGACACTACTTTCAAAGATGATCTATGGTGGTGTGGAACCTCAGTTGAAATAAACTAACGTGATCACAGCTGTTTAGCTTTTATAGCCCTAATAAGCCGAAGCAATTTGCGATATCACTGTATGTACTGCGTCCGGTGCGTCGAAGTGATGGTTCTCGTACTCGTCTGTGACGATGGAAGAACTTCAGCCACAAATAAACTCTTTAAAACACTAGGACGGCAGAAGGCGGTCCTCTGACTAATATACTCTAATACTGTCTTCTCCTCTCTGTGGTCTACGGACGAGAAACGCGAACTCCCAGCCATACAGAGGAAGTGCTCTCAATTACTGAACTCTGCGAACTCAACGACGACTTCCAATCCAGAGGTGCAGTCCAGAATCGTATAGGTTCGCAACAGTACAGTGCCTAACTGTTACCGAGCGAGGTGGCGCAGTGGTTAGCACACTGGACTCGCATTCGGGAGGACGACGGTTCAATCCCGTCTCCAGCCATCCTGATTTAGGTTTTCCGTGATTTCCCTAAATCGTTTCAGGCAAATGCTGGGATGGTTCCTTTGAAAGGGCACGGCCGATTTTCCTTCCCAATCCTTCCCTAACCCGAGCTTGCGCTCCGTCTCTAATGACCTCGTTGTCGACGGGACGTTAAACACTAACCACCACCACCACCACCTAACTGTTCTAACTATAAGCTCCACTGAGAGCAAAGACAGCAGGTCCGTCTCTACCAACAAAAACTGATATCGAGCGACCGTCACACACGGGCGCTCACAACGAAAGACTACGTCTCTCCAGCGCTGGTTTCCCAGCAAGGCTTGGCTCCCCACCATCGTAATTTCGAAAACGAATCATATTCCCGAAACCACGGAATATTCTCCCTCTTTACAGATTCTTCCGAACGCCGACCAACCATATTTTAGTCTTTTGTCGTCCAGCGCGGAAAGTTTGCGAGGAAAAACCTATACTCGTACAATGCTACGCTTCTGAGAAAAAAAAATCCTTGGAAATAACCCAGGCTGCGTGGTTTCCGAGGTGGCGCTTCTTCGTTCCTCTCACCTGCGTCCAAGTTTTTCAGCGTTCGGAAATATTATCCGGTTATCCTTCCGTCCTCTACTACAATAGCGGCCGGCCGTCAACCTATTGCGTTCCAGAGCTCAGGTGCCACGACGTCCGTCTAGCTGCTTCCTGTGTTTAAGCAGGACCAACACCTGTGGGGGCCTTCCACCAAGAGCTTGCGTTCTGCCTGCCGTTTCATCTCCACTGGCATTCCAACCTCTACTAGTATAGGCAATCATTCATTACGCCGTTTTTATACTAAAAACACTCCGTCAACTTTTATGCAATAAGCGTCAACAGTTATTTACAAGGCATACGTGACAATGTCAGTCTCCTGTAAATATTCATATATACAGTGTACAACCTATCAAATGATACCTAATTGTGTTTACAGATCACAGCAAAGTAAGTAAATGAGTTCTGGTAAGGTGCGAAATTATAGCCACCTTACAACCGGCATGGTTGGTTGGTTGATTTCGGGAAACAGGACCAAACAGCAAGGTCATCGGTCCAATCGGATTAGGGAAGGAAGTCGGCCGTGCCCTTTCATCAAAGGAACCATCCTGGCATTTGCCTCAAGAGATTTAGGGAAATCAAGGAAAACCTAAATCAGGATGGCCGGACGCGAGTTCGAACCGTCGTCCTCCCGAATGCGAGTCCAGTGTGTTAACCACTGCGCCACCTCACTCGGTCCACCGGCATGAGTGAGGCTTTTAAGGACCCATTAATGTGTATCACTATGTTTGTCCACACAGAAATACCAATTAAAAGTGACAGTAACTGTGTGTTCATACCCCCCCCCCCCCCCCCCCCGCCTATGGCGTCAACGGTTCTGTCTTTTCTTATCTCTTGGACCGCAACAAAGAAGTTAGTTGGTCCATTCCCCTTCCTGCGTTTCAGTTTCACTGAGTGCTATTTTGAGGATGTAGATTCGATTTCTGGTAGTGGCAAGGATTTTTGATTAGTGGGAAGATAGGAACGCTGTACTCTCAACTTCGTGGCGACAACTGAACCGCCACTTCCAAAAGAAATAGCGACTGTGTCTCGAAAGCTCACATTAATGTACGAGAGAGCGGTATGCTAACCATTTGTTCCTCCATACTGAATGTCAAAAAATGTTCAAATGTGTGTGAAATCTTGTGGGACTTAACTGCTAAGGTCATCAGTCCCTAAGCTTACACACTACTTCACCTAAATTATCCTAAGGACAAACACACACGCCCATACCCGAGGGAGGACTCGAACCTCCGCCAGAACCAGCCGCACAGTACTGACTGTCGACAACGGCGATGGCAGAATTTGTCACAACAGTAGATGGGAAGCATCACATGGTGCCCTGAACGTGATTACTGCAGGCAAATGAGGAACTAACATCCTGAAGCAACAGCCCCACAGGAATGAAGGTTTTTATTCGTAGGTACAAAGAAGTTTCTGTGGAGGGCAACCGCAGCTCTGAGATATCGTGAATAACGATAAAAAAACACTCAACACTCAATAACCATTTACATTTTCATAAAAATTATAACAAAAAAGTAAAAAATGATGAGGTGTTTCCAAAAGCCGCATAGCTGTATGAACGTGCTTTATTCGAAACTACCAGTTTCACGTCACTATAGACTCATTTTCAAGTCTATAATAGGAATATTTTAATAATGTAGATGGACAATTACGGGGAGCTATCCACGTAAAGAGTCAAACAACATTGCTGTATTGTCATTTACTATTATTTTTTCGTGGACCGACAAAGTATGCAGGGTGTTTCCGTAAGAGTGTGCAAATATGTAAAGGGACATAGAGAATGCTACTCTGAACAATGAGAGGTAGGGAACTGGGGTCGCTGACCTTGTTCGCTGATGTCATGCTTCCATAGAGTCTGACGGCCGTCAGTTTCAGCACATTTTGTAAAATACTGTACAAATGGTACTTTCAGTGATGCTATTTGCGATTAACTGTAACGAATGTAAATAAAAAAGTACGTAGTAATGTGATTTTATTCCTCTTATCTCCTTAAGCTGGCTTCTCCGACCCCAGGTTCCCTATCTCAAATCGTTCAGTGGAGCATCCTCTGTGTCCTGTTAAATTTTTGCACGCCCTCGCGGAAGCACACTGTATATATACTTACATATGAAGGGTTTATTTCAGTGGTGGTACAAGTTCACTTTTCAAAAAAAAATGAGGTTATTCTCATGTACGTACTCACTTAAGTCGTTTTTAATTTATTTGCGTTGTGGGACAGCTCCAGCGTCGTCCTGCTGCCGTAGAGAGCACCTCAGCGCTGGCGCATTAGAGAAAGCAAGCGGGAATTTATTTGAGTAGTGGTACAAGTCGTGTGCTTTTGTGCATTGCAGCGTGTTGCTATTTCTTGCGAAATGATAGATTCAGGAGCATGATCAAGTGACTGTGATACAATTGATGATCCAGATTTTCAAACGATTGCAGGTAAAAACATTTTACTTACTCTTCTCTCAGCATTATAGACATTTTGTTCCAAAAAAGGAATATGCGAGAATGAAGGTCATGTTGACAATAACAATGGAAAATGAAGGTGCCCATCTTAATGTATTTCACACATACATATGTTTTCAGTCATCTGGTGCTGCATAAATCATAACTTGTGTTACTTTCTATCTAGATGGTAGTACCGATGACGATTAAACTTCCAATGAAAGTGCAAAAAATGACGAAACAGGAGACACTGTTACTGATGCCTGTGCGAACAATGCAGCCGCAGATATGCAGACAAAAAGGAAGCGACTCGAAGCAAGAAGGGTGCAAGGAAAACGAACACATATGAAAAGCATATTCGAAAAAAAAGGAACACTGGGGAATTATACGTCACAGCAACTGGTAAAATAATTACTCCAAAAACGTTTCGCAATGTGGACTGCAGGTGTGCACGTAAATGTTTCAATAAAATTTCAGAGGATGAGGAAGACGTTATTTGACAATTTCTGAGCTATGGGTGGTATTAATCGCCAAAATAGTTACCTGAATGGTTTACGCACGTATCATTCAGTTAACCGCCGACAGTCAAGAGTTGGCTCTGGTTCTCAGAAAAGCTGTATTTATGAATATCGAATACATGTGAACGGAAACTGTGCACTAGTATGCAAGAAGTTTTTCTTCTATACTTTTGACATTTCTAATGGACTACTCTCTAGGCCTTTAACAAAAAGCAAGGATGAAGGTAAACCTACCATGTTGGAAGGGGTAAACATCAGAACAAATTCTCTGTACCGGAAGGTTTAATCAATGACGTAAAGGAACACATCAAAAGCTTTCCAGTTTCCGAGAGCCATTATGTAATGAAGGATAATCCCCACAAAAGGTTTTTAAATCCTGAGCTGTGTGTGGCCAAAATGTACGATTTATACAAAGGTAAATGCGTATCTCAGAATAAAGGAATTGTGGGGGAGCACACCTATCGAAAAATATTTAACAAAGACTTCAACCTGTCATTTCGACCACCAAGTAAAGACACTTGCTCTTTTTGTGACAAATTGAGCTTTGAAATGGACGATGCTACCAATGCAGAAGAAAAACGAAAGTTTCAAACTGAAAAGGAGCTTCACCTTAGGAGGGCTGAAACTGCATGAACAGCAATCGCTACAGACACAGCATGTAGTGAAGAGGCAGATTCTCAGGTGTTCGTGTTTACCTTTGACCTGCAAAAAGCACTTGCATTTCCTAAGCTGACAACATCAATATCGTACTAAAAAAGAAACATGACCGTGTATAATTTTGGTTGCCACAATTTAAAAATGGTTCAAATGGCTCTGTGCACTATGGGACTGAAATTCTGAGGTCATCAGGCCCCTACAACTTAGAACTACTTAAACCTAACTAACCTAAGGTCATCACACACATTCACGCCCGAAGCAGGATTCGAACCTGCGACCGTAGCGGTCGCGCGGTTCCAGACTGTAGCGCCTAGAACCGCTCGGCCACTCCGGCCGGCGCCACAATTTAACTGAGGCAAAATCCATATGTATTTTTGGGATGAAACATCTGGATCAAGGGGTTCACAGGAAATTGGTACCTGTTTCAAAATGGCTCTGAGCACTATGGGACTCAACTGCTGAGGTCATTAGCCCCCAAGAACTTAGAACTAGTTAAACCTAACTAACCTAAGCACATCACAAACATCCATGCCCGAGGCAGGATTCGAACCTGCGACCGTAGCGGTCTTGCGGTTCCAGACTGCAGCGCCTTTAACCGCACGGCCACTTCGGCCGGCTTGGTACCTGTTTATTGAAACATATTGAAAAGTGTGTCACTGCTCAAAAACAAGTAGTTGCGTACAGTGACACGTGTGGTGAGAAAAACAGGAACATAAACATTGCCCTAACACTAATTAAAGTGACACATTAACAGGTTTATATACAATGTTCAATTTATTTTATTTCAATAGTGATACAGCTCCATTACCTCCAATTTTCTGCCTATAACGCTGCTGAAATTAATGATCCAAACAAATAGAAAGAAAGGTTCATATCTAGCAACAAGCCATCCTTGAATATTTCTGGTATCTCAACTGCAGATTTTTCAGCGCTCAAATAAACTTTAAGACTCTGTATCTCAGAATGAACAAAAATGGACTTGTACCGCTATTGAAATAAGCCCTTCATATATACGAGGGGCGTTCAATAAGTAATGCAACACGTTTTTTTTCTTGTCCAGTTTCTGTTGAAAAAATGCGGTATTTGCTGTAGGACATCGTGGAATATTTTCGCTTCAGCCCTACAGTTTCATGAAGCTCCGATTGGTGGCGGCGCCATACGTAACCTTCAAAATGACGTATGTAACGGAGGTGCTTTTCAGGAAGAGACTTGTCACTGAGTCTCTTTTGGCGGAACACCAGAGCATCACAGATACTCACAGGCGCTTGCAACACCTTGCTGCTCTACTGGACGTCTCTGTTCGTAGTGCTGACACACTCGTCCACCAGTTGGGTTCTCATCCTGAGTGCCCGCTGGATTCCTCGCAGCCCAACAGAAGACTGTAAAGAGCTACGAAAGACCATCTGTGCGGAATTGATTGCGCGTCACGAGGGTGACCGTGACAATTTGATGTCGAATATCATCACAGACGATTAAACAAGGGTACATCTTTTCGGGCCGGAAACAGAAAAGGAAACCGTGGAGTGGCACCAGACCACTTCTCCTCTGAAGAAAAAGTTCATAGCCACACCCTCAGCCAGTAAATCCATGGCGACGGTCTTCTGGAGCCCTGAAGGCTTATATCTCCCTGATGCTGCAATGCTCAACACTGAAGTGTACTGTGGTATCGTCAGGGATGTGAAGAAACGACTTCAGTGTGTTGGTCGCCACAAAAATGCAAACAACTTCTCCTTCTGCATGACAACACAATCCCTCACACAAGTCTGCACAGCCGAGAGGGGCCCACGAAACTTCATTGGACTGTTCATCCTCATCCACCCTACAGCCGAGATCTAACACCTTCCGACTGTCATAAGTTTCGCCCAGTGAAGAATGCACTTCGCAGGAAGCAGTATGTGGGTGATGGGGAGGTTATTGATGCAGCAAGATGTTGGCTCCGACATCGATCAGAAGAGTGATACCATGCTGACACACTGGCCCTCCCAGTAAGGTGCTGTGAGGCCGTCGCATTGAATGGAGAGTGTGTTGAAATATAGTGTTTTGTAGCATAAAGAGTGAGAAATAATATGGTGGACAGGAATCCTGAATAAAACCTACCTGCTTTCACAAAAAGGAATGCGTTACGTTTCTTATTGAACGCCCATCGTATATATACGCTTAGGAAATATGCAATTACTGTAATGGTTGACGTGGCGGGAGCCTTTGATATTGACTGATGGCCTGCAATGTTCATCTGATTAGACAGCTCCAAACTCATAAATGCCGTTACCATTTGCCTCCTGGACTGCTGCAAATGACGAACTATTGATCAAGCTGGACAATTAAATAAGAGAAATGTAGCGATAATGATCCACCTGTGGTTCAATGTTTGGGATTTGATCAGCGATTCTTCGCTAATCTTGTTGGACAGTGATAACTGTAAATCGCCCGCATACATATTCGTACGTCTACGTCATTAACAGAATCCAAAAAGGCGAGCGGAGATTCGGTGGCTAAATTCGAAACACTGGATCGCAGATGGAACATTTTGTATGATTACGTTTAGCTGTCCATCTTGACATTTATTTGTTGATCCTTTATCATTCCCCCCAAGGCAACAGGAAAGGTATTTTTTAGACTGAATACTTCTTAATGGTAGGAATATTACAAACCACCCGGTGTCATCAAAGGCACCAGTGGTTTCAATCAAATGGCTCTGAGCACTATGAGGTCATCAGTCACCTAGACTTTGAACTACTTAAACCTAACTAACCTAAGGACATCACAAACATCCATGCTCGAGACAGGATTCGAAGCTGCGACCGTAGCAGCAGCGTGGTTCCGGACAAGCGCCTAGAACCGCTCGGTCACAGTGGCCGGCGTGGTTTCAATCATTACAGTAAGTGTGTATTTTTTCCTACGTAGGTAGACAAAGAGGAGGGGGGGGGAGACGGGGTTTGGGGGAGGGACGGAGTGCGGAGAGGGGGCCAGGGAGGAAGAGGGAGTTGCGGGAAGGGGGATTAATGGGATTAATGGACTTTTCGTCGATCTTTTCAGGGAAGATATTTCAGTGGCCACAAATTTCACTTGTTGCAATTTACAGGACACTCACCAGTGAGCAAAGGCCTTTACCAGCCTTGTGTGTGGTGGCTACGTGGAGTTGTGGTCTACCAAAACTGTGGTTCGGTAGTTCTGGTATAGGCCGGCCGGAGTGACCGAGTGGTTCTAGGCGCTACAGTCTGGAACCGCGAGACCGCTAGGGTCGCAGGTTACAATCCTGCCTCGGGCATGGATGTGTGTGATGTCCTTAGGTTAGTTAGGTATAAGTAGTTCTAGGTTCTAGTGGACTGATGACCTCAGAAGTTAAGTCCCATAGTACTCAGAGCCATTTGAGTTCTGGTATTGCACATGAATGACGTAGTATATGGTAGCATTACCACTAGTACTGGTAGCATTGGTATGGAAAGGAACATAATTCAATAAGTGAGAGAGAAACTGGGAGCCGATGACTTATCTTTGTTGTTTATTTGTTTTGCACATAGTTCAGTGCTAGTCTATTAAGTATTTATTATCATTAGAAAACAAAAATTGCGTTTTATAAAAATTCTGTGCTTTGATGAAACCAAAGTATTTGCTTTTGATTCAGTGTAGTTTACATGCACAAATATAAAAAAAATCTATATAATTATTGTTGTAATTTTGTACTCAATAGAAAGTTCTTCGTCACGATCAAGGGGAAGAGTTTCTTGTTATTATTAATAAGTGTGGAAGCTGTTAATGAATAACGGAAACATGTTATATGTAGACTCGACGAAGTAGTAAAGCAATGTTTCATATGTTTTTGTTTTCGTTTTCGTTTTTTTTTTTTTAACTTTACCTTTTTCAGGAAATTGCGTTTTCTTACTTAATGCGCTAGATCTGTACTTTTTTCACTACAACATCCTTCTATTTCACATAACAAATCAATTTTTGAATGGAATCTGAATTAAGCATTGATACTTTCAGTTTTGATATAAATACTGTTTGCTTTTAATTAACAGGCAGGAGGATAACTATGTGGAACAAAAATGTTCCGTAACTTACACATCCATTTGTATACCTTCACTCAGTTTCCAGACAGTTCATCGCTTCCAGTTTCTAGGGGAAACTAGTAAGAAACTAATTGCACGTCCAAACAGAGCGATCGAAAAGAGGTAGCGCCCAATAGATATGCAACACACGTAACTTAAAAGTAAGACAGTTACGATCTTAATAGACAAATGGTACTCGGAAAATTACCTTGGCCACGCAGTTAGAGGCGCCATGTCACGGATTGCGCGTCCCCTCCCGCCGGAGGTTCGAGTCCTCCCTCGCACATGGGTGTGTGTGTTGTTCTTAGCATAAGTTAGTTTAAGTAGTGTGTACGTCTGGGGACCGATGACCTCAGCAGTTTGGTCCCTTAGAAATTCACTCACATTTTTGAAAACTACCGTAGTCTACTGTTACTTACGAAAGGCTACAGCAGTGTTTTTGAACCTTTTTGAATACGCGACCTTTTTCCAAGTAAAAATATTCTGGTGACCTCCAGAACCATAATCAAAGTATGTCAGCGATTTCAAAGGCAACGTATTTAATTTTATTTCTATTGATACTATACTGATCGAGAAATCAAGTGCAACGTGAAAAGAGGTCGCAGTGTTCTGCGGGCAGAGACATTCTTTGCCGCAGTAGAGGCGTAGGGGTGAGAAGGGCTCAGTGCGGGCATAGTCACGCGTTTTCGGTCACTACAATCATTTGTCCGATTACGCCAGCAAGTACGGACGTGATTATTGTCTTCACGCTTCGCTTTGAGCGAACACAAAATTGACCGACCCCCTAAGCAACTCGTTCCGACCCTCCAGGGGGTCGTTACCCACAGGCTGAAAAACATTGGTCTACAGTATCTTATGGCAGTTTTACAACTCTAGCACAACCTCAGTGTCTGCGTCCGCAGCACGTGGTCTAGTGGCAAGCGTTGATGCCTCTGGATCACGTCCTCAACATTTCATCATTCGTGAAACTGGCTAGACTGGACTGTGTAAAGAAGGACTTTGTACGGCTGCCGATGACAGCGCAATTGTGCGCCCCACAAAACAAACATCATCATCAGCGTCCGTAATAGCGCGGCTTTCTTACGAAGAGCACTAGGAAGCCAGCAACGTGTCGCGACCTTTCACTTTTTCGTCCTCCTTCCGACACACAGCCCTCGTCCCCGTTCGCCCTCTCGTCTGCCGCGAGCACCTGCGCTGAGTGACGACTCGCTCCGCGAATTGCCCGCTGGTCGCAATTAGGGAGCGCTTTAAGGCCGCCCGCGGGCCCGCGCCCGTAAATCGGCGCAGATAGCATCGCCACGGGCGGCGCTGGCGCAGAAGCAGGCGGCACGCGAGCGGAAGCGGCCCACACCTACCCCCCCCCCCCCCCCCCCCCGCCCGGCAAACGCTGCCGGCGGCCACCGCATGCGCTAGTGGCGCCGCGGATAACGGAAGACCCAATTAAGAAAAGTGCGCCGCGTTTTTCATTTTGGCGAGAAATGGAGGCACCATCAGAGTCACAAAATGAGGTCTCCTGCATCACATCACACCGGCGGCGTGGAAGCTACACTTATTTCAGACCCCGGCACCGTGTCACAGTGTCCTAATGAGCATCTGATACCCTCACAGTTGCAGAAAAGTTCACCCTACTCATACATCGCGACGACCTGCGCCGCCGACGTTCAGCCCACGAAGCACGTAACATCCGTAGTTATGGAAGTTTCAAGCAGCAGAGTATAGATGTTAAAATGAATAAAACCGATGAAAATATAAGTGAATGGAAGTTCCTTAATCCGCTATAGCTGTATTTATTGAAGTACTTGTAGGGTCTCTAACCACCAATGTAATTTTTAGAATCCATTACACCATCTGAAGAAGACAATTTTAAAATTTTAGATAAAGCTAAAGGTGTAGCAAAGCTAATGCAGTGAGCGCTCAGCTACGATCTACTCTCTTCTGCAAGAACGAAGTCAGTACCAAGACTAAGTTATCTGTGCACCGTTCAATCTTTCGACCAACTTTGTTGTATGGGAGCGAAAGCTGGGTGGATTCAGGTTACCTTATCAACAAGGTTGAGGTTACGGATATGAAAGTAGCTAGGATGATTGCAGGTACTAGTAGATGGGAACAATGGCAGGAGGGTGTCCACAATGAGGAAATCAAAGAAAAACTGGAAATTAACTCTATAGGTGTAGCAGTCAGGGGGAACAGGCTTAGATGGTGGGGTCATGTTACACGCATGGGAGAAGCAAGGTTACCCAAGAGACTCATGGGTTCTGCAGTAGAGGGTAGGAGGAGTCGGGGCAGACCAAGGAGAAGGTACCTGGATTCGGTTAAGAATGGTTTTGAAGTAATAGGTTTAACATCAGAGGAGGCACCAATGTTACCACTGAATAGGGGATCATGGAGGAATTTTATAAGGGGGCTATGCTCCAGACTGAACGCTGAAAGGCATAATCAGTCTTAAATGATGATGATGAAAGCTTATCCATTACGGGTGTTTTAGAACCCTTGACTGTTAACTGAATGTCAGTACATAAAACTGCAACTAGCTGCTCCTTTGACGAAACTGGCTATAGACATCTTCTTTGGATTCAGATTTGAATATTTACAGTATAAAAGAGTTACTCTGATAACGCCCGTAAAAGTACCGGTAAAACTTTACCATGCGCCGTCCCTGTTCTAAATTCGAAGTGTGCGTTGATACGTCTGCTGTGAGTGGTCATGGGAAGTTAAGATGGCGGAACAGCTGATTTGTGTAGCTAGTGACACAACGGATGTTTTAATTTGTTTTCTAGGAACGTTCCAGATCACACGAGAATATTCGAGAACGTCGTAAAAATGAACATTCAAAATCATCGGAAAAATCCTCAAAAATACTCTTGATTGCTCAAAAATACTCCTAAGAACTCTTAAATTCATTTAAGTACTCAACAACTATTTTCAACAGAATACTGAGGGATACTTCTCGGATCGCCAATGTATACCCTTCTGAGCTGAAGTGCACCCCAGCACAATAGGAAATGGAATATTCGAGAACATTCTCAAACATCTTGGAACTTTCTAGAACATTCTCGAACATTCTGGAAAATTCTAAAACGTTCTGGAACATCTCGAGCCTTATGATAGATTCTATAACATTTTGGAACACTCTATAATATTGCAGAATATCCTAGAACATTCTGAAACATTGTAGAGCGTTTTTCCAAAAACATTCCAGAACATTCTGTGACATTCTGGGCTATCCCGGTCGTTTGGCATTCGCTTTTCAACTACTTCACTGAATTTCCATAAGAAGGTTCAAATGGCTCTAAGCACTATGGGACTTAACATCTGAGGTCATCAGTCCCCTAGACTTAGAACTACTTAAACCTAACCAACCTAAGGACAGCACACACATCCATGCCAAAGGCAGGATTCGAACCTACGACCATAGCAACAGCGCAGTTCCGGACTGAAGCGCCTAGAACCGCTCGGCGACAACGGCCGGCCAATGAAGGAATGTGCCCTCATTTGAAAACCATATCTTCCAACTCCCCCCTGCAGTTCCAAACTGAAGCTTTCTTCATGGCGGCGCGCGCGCGCGCACACACACACACACACACACACACACACACACACACACTGTGTAACCTACCCACAGCCCTATGAGGGTTTTATACTGAATATATAAGCAATAAAACAGCTGAAAATCTAGTTCCAAAGTGCCTGGGTCAGCCCGAATGTCACGGAACGTTCTGGAATGTTTTTTGCAAAATGTTCGACAATGTTTCAGAATATATATATATATATATATATATATATATATATATATATACTCTAAAAGTCGTCCGCTGCATTTTCTCCGTGTGGCGACAGATACTCGCAATTTCCTTTTTGCAATGTGTAACTGGAGGCAGCACAAAAAAAGTACTGCTCATCATGTTGTAAGGCGTATGCTTCGCCGGCGATGGGCGAGGCATGACAGAATCTCTGACCAGAGAGTAGTTTATTGTTAGTTGTTGCTTGTCGCGAGTCTGCGCTAGTCAGTCGGATACAGCAGTAGTCGGTCGGCTTTAGTAGCGAGTGGACAGGAGTAGTCTGCGGGAGTCGGCATGCGTCGGCTGTGTGCTCTGGTCGCGACTCTGGTCAGGACTCTGGAGGATAAGTATTGTTGCAGAAGGTAAAGAAGCAGCCTTGCGCATATTTAATAATGTATGTTAATTGTAATTTAATTTGTTCAGAAAGAAATGCCCAAATAATAATTTTTTATAACATAAATTAACTTTTTTAAAGAAAAGCATTCATTTCAATTTCCAATGCATTATCATTGCTTCCAAGAATCAAAAAAAATATATATATATATACGCCAGCATTGCACGAAGCTGTGTCGAAGAATGTATAATTAAGAGCATATATAATTGCAGTTTTATTGAGGTAAGAATTTTTGCTTTTTTGCTTTTTTATTCAGAATACAGGGCCGAAGGTCAGCGCTGCTGTCATAAAATTTACCAGATATTATTATTTCTGTTAGGAGGTTACATTTCGTTCATGGTTCATTATTTAATTAATGTTATTGTGTGGTTCATGGTCAATTACCATTCCTTTTAACTCTGTGGGGAGTTTACGCTTGGCTCCATTCTCATTTTTCATTTAATAATTTTTGTTGGGAGGTTACGATGTGTTTCATGTGACTAACAGTGTTTGCTTTTTGGACGGCGTGTACAGGTGCAGCTACCCATGCAGCTTCAACACGATACCACAGTTCATCAAGAGTAGTGATTGGCGTATTGTGGCGAGCCAGTTGCTCGGCCACCATTGACCAGACGTTTTCAATTGCTGAGAGATCTGGAGAATGTCGAAGATTTTCTTTATCCAAAAAGGCCCGTACAGGGCATGCAACATGCGGTCGTCCATTATCCTGCTGAAATGTAGGGTTTCGCAGGGATCGAATGAAGAGTAGAGCCACGGGTCGTAACACATCTGAAATGTAACGTCCACTGTTCAAAGTGCCAACAGTGCGAACAAGAGGTGACCGAGACGTGTAACCAATTGCACCCCATACCATCACGCCGGGTGATACGCCAGTATGGCGATGACGAATACACGCTTCAAATGTGCGTTCACCGCGATGTCGCCAAACCAACATGCGACCATCATGATGTTGTAAACAGAACCTGGATTCATCCGGAAAAAATGACGTTTTGCCATTCGTGCACCCAGGTTCGTCTTTGAGTACACCATCGCAGGCGCTCCTGTCTGTGATGCAGCGTCAAGGGTAACCGCAGCCATGGTCTCCGAGCTGATAGTCCATGCTGCTGCAGTCATCGAACTGTTCGTGCAGATGGTTGTTGTCTTTCAAACGTCCCCATCTGTTGACTCAGGGATCGAGACGTGGCTGCACGATCCGTTGCAGCCATGCGGATAAGATGCTTGTCATCTCGACTGCTAGTGAGGCCGTTGGGATCCAGCACGGCGTTCCGTATTACTCTCCTGAACCCACCGATTCCAGATTCTGCTAACAGTCACTGGATCTCGACCAACGCGACCAGCAATGTCGCGATAAGATAAACCGTAATTGCGATAGACCTCAATCCGACCTTTATTGAAGTCGGAAACGAGATGGTACGCATGTCTCCTCCTTACACGAGGCATCACAACAGCGTTTCACCAGGCAACGCCGGTCAACTGCTGTTTGTGTATGAGAAATCGGTTGGAAACTTTCCTCGTGTCAGCACGTTGTAGGTGCCGCAACCGGCGCCAGCCTTGTGTGAATGCTCTGAAAAGCTAATCATTTGCATATCACAGCATCTTTTTCCTGTCGGTTAAATTTCGCGTCTGTAGCACGTCATCTTCGTGGTGTAGCGATTTCAATGTCCAGTTGTGTAATTTAAACTGGTAAGTTGTAATGTGGACTACAAAATCAGATGATCCAAACGCAAAAGAAAACTAACTGTCCGTTGTTTGACGATTTGAGTTGTGCCGTCAATTCAATGGCACACTCATCGAGTGTTTGTGATAGGATGCTTTACAACTACCAATTAAAATAATTAAATGGAAGTAAAATCAAAGCTAATCCATCGTCATATGAAACAATTTATAACCAACTGCAGAAATAGGGAAGCATACATGAGAAAGATTTCAAACCAGCCAGAGAGGCGGTTGGTTCCCGTCAGTTGGTACACAAGGAGTCTCATAACGAAGCAGGGAATTTTTCTGAGATGACAGGCAATTATTTGAAGTAAATGAACCTGTAACGACGATAACCGACCTCCAAGCATAGTCCCCCCTGATCGTTAGGTAACCAGTGGTGTAGAATTGTATTTCAGTCGGTCTAGTTTCATACGGTCTAGTGGCGCACGCGCTCGGGTAGAAACGCTGTAGATCTTTGCTCATGGGGACCAGAATGAATACTAATCTAGTACTACGATACTGAGAGTAATATGAGTCTTCCGTCTTCACTGCATCTGAACGTCAATTCTAAACAAATGTTGCTCTGTCGGAGGTTTCTAAGAGAGAAAATTTCTTATTTGAGTGCGCAAAAGATAAGTTTGTAACGCGAATGCGAAATGGACGCACGGTAACCCACTTGTAAACGTTGTTGCTACACTGCTCCTCACTGTAACATAAGACTTGGAACCTATCTATTGAAACTGGACGCAGTTATTAACTGGGATCTTCATTAATGTAAATAAAGAGCTACCTAACATAAGCTTCCATGTGCTGTGGTACAAGCTCTCTGTTCTAGTCCACTTTAGCCTCAATGCTGCTGAAGTACAAAGTGCGCTATGTGCACAATTATGGATGCTGTGTCCTGCCTGATTGTGAGCTGGTGGAGGCTGTGACTGCGGCTCCGACTCGGTGGCACGCCGGAACTCACTCGGTGCGACAGACTCGAACTAACTCGGCGTAACAGGCTCGAACTAACTGGCCCTCCGATCTGCGGCGGCTGTCCAAATACTGGCGGCCGGGTGCGCGTTGGCAGCGCGTTTCTTGCGAATCTGTTTTTGGCCTATGTCGATCTTCTTGTAACCTCTATGCCGTATGATGTGCTGGCGTCAGCTTACGTCAGCACAGAAGGAGCACAAAGTCTCCACTCACAACGCTACGTAAACACCCCCCACCAGAAATGGAGAACTTCCACTACTGTGAACCACAATTGCCGTGAAGGTATGAAAGTAGACGAATTTTCATTTTCTTGGTCGACAACAGTGTGATTTCAAGGAACAAGTCCTCCAAATGATACATAACAAATCATCTGGTCTTCATGTTCTCATACATAACAAAGCATCTAGCACTCGGGTTCTCAGTGCTAATTCCACAGTTTATGTCTACCAATCATACAGAACTACTCACTCGACAAATATCCGTACCTTACGACTGGAAAGATGCACAGGTCACACCAATACCCTAGAAAGGAAATAGAAGCAGTCCACTGAATTAAAGACCACCACTAATGTCTCAAAAAAAATAAAAAATAAAAGAAAAAAAAGCGAACTATTGAGACACAGTCAACACAGATTCAGAAAACATCGTTCTTGTGAAACACAGCTGGCTCTTTATTCGCCGAAGGAATGAGTCCCATCGAAAGGGGATCTCAAACTGATTCAATATTTCTAGATTTCCAGAAGGCTTTTGATACCGTTTCTTACAAACCTGCCTTCGGAGTATCGTTGCAGTTGTGCGACTGGATTCGTAATTTCCTGCCAGGAAGGTGGCAACTAACAGAAACTCATCAAGTAAAACGTACGCGATATCTGGCGTTCCCCAAGGAAGTTTTATAGACCCTCCGCAATTCCTAATCTTTGTAAACTATGTATTGCTTTTTTTAGCACTGTTATTTAACTGTGCAAAAGGTCCGTATGCAAAATTGTAGCTGCTGACATGAACTGGAAGTCACCTAAAAAAAATCACGAACATGGCTGTGTTTCCTGCTTGGCGCTTGTAGTGACGGCTGGCCACCCCTGAAAATGGCGAGTCGCGAGCGATGTGCGCATGGTCGGGAAGTGCGGCCGTCTTATCGCGGCGTTCACTAAAGAGGAATATAGCTGCACGGTTTTGGTGGAGAGGGGAAAAGAATATTCGTTTCTGTGGCATGCTCGTCCTTTTAATTTCTGGTACGTATTTCGAAACATACCGTCCTGAAACTGGTTAGAGATGTGAAAGATGTTCTGTACATGTTCATCTATATTCCGCAAGCCACTTTACGGTGAACATTCAATCTCCCCTCACAGGTGATGGCGAACCCTGTAAATGTTTTGCTGCTTGCCATGGAGATATACCACAGACGCCAAATGAAGCAATCAACAGAAAACGCGCGTGAAGACTATGTGTTGTGCGACATGGTTGTTAAACTTCTAGACGAGCATGTAAATGGCGCAGACGTGTGACTAAAAACAACTGAAACACTCGATATTGCAGACTGTGAATCTACAGACGGCGAAGACACCGACGAAAGTTGCACTCATGAAGACTCTTCGAGTGATAGTGCCACGTACCATCATCAGTTATCTCCGAAAGTAACGCTAGCAACTACAATTGCCTTATCAGACAAACAAAAAGCGGTGACGTATTGGTTGAACGAAAGTGGTGAGAAACGCCTACGTGTCAGTACTGTTCAAAATAAGTATCGCTTTGTCCGTTCTGTACGTGAATTGTACAGACGGAAAAAGGAAGTCGCTGGACGACGTAAGAGTCGACTGTAAATTGCGACGGAGATAAATGCGCGACTTTTTGAGCTATTTACCGATGCCAGACAACAGTCACATAGTGTCAGCGATACAACTTTGCGTGACTGGGCGTTAGAGATTGTCAACGCGATAGGCAATGAAGAATTTACAGCTTCTCGAAGTTGGATTAGTCGCTTCAAAAGATCACATAAAATTGTGGCATGAAAAATAACAAAATTTGTATCGAGAAACAGGTCGGAAAATGAAGTGACACAAATCGAAATGATAGAAGCTTTACTTTCGAATGCAAAAAATAAGATCGCTAGTTTTAGTGAATCGTACGTGTACAATGCAGATCAGTCAGGTTTTCAAAAAGAAATGCGTGCGAAAAGAACACTGTCATTCAAAGGGGAAAAACATATTGAGGCGATTGCGCAGTCCACGACTGCACTCACCCATTCATACACTATAATGGCCATAATTAGTCTGGATGGCTCATTGCTGCCTAAACTATATGCGTGTCTTCAAGAACCAACTGGATGTTTTGGACCACGTGTCAAAAGAACAATGTTCTACGCAAACAGTCTTGTGGCAGACGCATGGAAGTCTAGAAAAATGGGAAATGAAAACGTTACACTTTTCATGCGTCATGCTTTTCTTCCGTTCTGCGGAAACAAATCTCTTCTCCTTCTAGATTCATGGTCAGGTCATAAAAGGTCTGATTCATTAAAAGCTGTACTTCGAGCCCACCCTGACAAAGAAGTAGAGATACTTCAGTTTCCACCCGGCACGACGAACGTAATTCAACCTTTAGACAGAGAATTTATCTGTCAGTGGAAGGCATTTTACAGAAAACTAACAGATAATTATTGTGTGCAGATCACCGTAATTTCCTGTCTATCACCGTGACAATATTCTCAAGCTGCAATCAGTAGTACATTATCAATTTTCCTCCTCACGGTTTCAGAATTTGATTAAATATGCGTGGCACTCCTCGAAATATACTGATACTAGGCCTGATTCATTCCTAATACCAGTCCAGTTTTATCTACGGACATCTAACAACGTCTGTGATTCGCAGGACTGTCATATGTCGTCTTTGCTTGTATGTTCTTGGTGCACAAAAACATATGTTTTGAATATTGTATCAATATTTCGCATTTTTGCGGTAATTACAAGAAATAAAATTTGGACGTGTTCTAAACCGTATATTTATTTGTGTCTATTTCATAGCTATTTGGAAAGAATGTTGTAGATAACATATCAGCCATATTTGCCAAAGAATGTTTAAATATCATACGATCGCTTTCACTGGGGGAATCAGCTCTCTCACCGCCGTGGCAAGCGGCGCGTAGCTAACGCCACCTTGTCCCTAGATGGCGTTGGTATAACGCAGCGAGAGAGGTCAGGGTTGTACAAGAGGCAGTTATAAGCGCGGAAACCATGCGACAATAATGTCTTACTTCATAAAATTGTTTACAGACTTCCAGGTCATGTCAGCAGCTAAAATTCTGCATACAGACTTCTTGCAACGTTAACTCGCGGTGGTAAAAAAAGCAACACAGGTTTCGACATGACAAGTCTGACCATTCCCTTGTGAACCGAGCGAGGTGGCGCAGTGGTTAGCACACTGGACTCGCCTTCGGGAGGACGACGGTTCAATCCCGTCTCCGGCCATCCTGATTTAGGTTTTCCGTGATTTCCCTAAATCGTTTCAGGCAAATGCCGGGATGGTTCCTTTGAAAGGGCACGGCCGATTTCCTTTCCAATCCTTCCCTAACCTGAGCTTGCGCTCCGTCTCTAATGACCTCGTTGTCGACGGGACGTTAAACACTAACCACCACCACTACCATTCCCTTGTGAGATAATGTTGTCATTTACCTTCTAGTGAAGTCATCAGAAGATCAAAACCAATTGCAAAATGATTTAGATACAAGGTCTATATGATGCCAAAAGTGGAAGTTGACTCTAAGCAATAAAATATGTGTAGTCATGCGTATAAGTGCTAAAAGGAATCCTTTAGCTTTCGGATACAAGGTAAATTACACAAATTTAAAGGCTGTGAACTCAACTAACAAGGGGAGGCCGCCAATTGTGAAATTCAGATTCGATTCATACTGCGCATAATAAAAGCTCATGGCCAGAGGTGTAATGTGGCAAAGCACCAAGATGCACTTCTCAGCCGTTGTCGAGAAAATCGACAGTTAAAAGAAACCGCTGCCGTGAAATACCCTCTACGATAAATAGTTTTCTACAGCGTCGTGGTGCAGTGGTAAGCGCTCGGGTTCGTAATCCGAAGGTCGCCGGATTGAATCTCGCGCCATGCAACCTTTTTTTTTAATATTTGTTTTTTTTGTGATATATATATATATATATATATATATATATATATATATATATATATATATATATATATATAATTCCCGGCAATCAGTTGCAACAATTATGCATATAATAAGTTGTTGAAAGTCGTTTGTCGTGGAAAAACTGGCGACTTCGAACATCATTATGTTTTCCGTAAACAAAGTTGTATTTCACAAATGTTATTAATTGTCTTCATAATGTTAACCACGTATAGTTAACGGAAGACGTAGAAACGATATTCCGAAATGAATACGTATAGCGTAAGTCAAACGTTCGAATTAGAATAGAGACCCCACGAACACAAATTTGCTGTGGCAGGTATGAAATATAAACTCCGTTACTCGCTCGTTACACTTGAAGAACAGACGTTGAATGGGCCGAAACGAGCCACCGCATAACTAGCGTAGTTGCCTGCTAACTTCGAAAGAAGGTAGATGCGGTCCCTAGCGCAACTTATAACATCGTCGAAAATCAGTGCGGACGGGAGAGCTTTGGTACACCCTGTTAAACAAACGGAAAAATGGAGGCGGTACAATTGGAGAGCGATCCGCCTTCACCAACATGCATAAGCAATTCATTAATATATATAACATGTAGGGTGATGGAAGTTCTGCGCTGGAAGTCCACCTTTCGACAGTCTGCGACGCGCTGAAGGTCTCAGCAATCACATACTGATGCCAGGACAGGAGTCTGATGTCCAATTAACTAATTTAGTCAACACTATATGCCCCTTACTACTTTATTTTATCAGCGCGTACTCATTTATTTTATTCCCCACAGATGCACAGCAAAGCGAAGTTTACGCAGGCAGAGGCTACTGATTGTATGAGCTATTTGCACGTTCTACGTATTGTGTGAACGCGCCACGACGCTGTAGAACATTATTAATCGTAGAGAGTATTTCACGGCAACGGTTTCTTTTAACTGTCGATTTTCTCGACAACGGCTGAGAAGTGCCTCTTGGTGCTTTGCCACGTTACACCTCTGGCCATGAGCTTTTATTATGCGCAGTATGAATCGAATCTGAATTTCACAATTGGCGGCCTCCCCTTGTAAGTGCTTAGGAATTACAATTACAAACAACTTAAAGTGGAACAATTTCACAGAAAATGTGTGGAAGGTGATACAAAGACTGTGTTTTGTTGACAGAATACTTAAAAGGTGCAACAGATCTACTAAATAGATTGCCTGCGTTACAGTTTTCTGTCCTATTCTGGATTACTGCTGCACGCTATTGGATCCTTACCAGATAAGACTGACGAGGACATCGAAAAAGTACAAAGAAGTGCAGCTCATTTTGTATTATGGCGAATAAGGGGAGAGAGTGTCACCGATGTCATACGCAATTTGGGGATGGCAGTCGTTAAGACATGGTCGTTTCTAGTTGCGTCAAGATCTTTTCATGAATTTCAATCATCGGCTCTTTCCTCTGAATGCGATATACGAAGGAATTTCAGTTCCATAATGCAGTACTAGCGTAATATGTTTTTGAAGACACAATTTATAATTTTGGGGATACCATTTATGACTTACTATTTCGGTAACAAGTTGATACACTAGTGATTGTACATATGTTTTGCGTCCGTTAAGTGATTTTGTAGAGACCTTGGAGCTTTTGCCTTTCTTGAAACGTCTTTTGCTGCTAATTAACTGTGAAGTTACTATAAGCGTAAATAATAGGTATGCCTAGCGATGCACGAATTGTTATAACCTACTGATTGTCGATCTGTAAACAGGGTTTTTTGTATCGACGGTACAACAATAATGTTTTCTTAGTTTTTCCCAATCTTACTAATAAGCCCGTGGGGGTTTCCTCCATCCCTCCACATTTGAGAAGCATTTACCCAAGCCGTAGTGTGAGACGAGTTTGAAGTTCAGTCTGTGTATGTCAAATCCAGGATAAATGATTCGTTTTGTGGGTAGTCTATCAGTGTTTTTTAACGGCTCAAATTCATATAAAAACCCTCCTTACCACCTCATCTGCTTCGTTTATTTCGTTTTACTTGAGCTTAATGATCTTTGTCACTACAGTGTACTGTGATGGCCACTCACTTTCTTCGTTGCTGACCCGCCATTCAAGATCATGTCTGTTTTGGTACCAGGAGTTATATTTGTTTCGTGTTTGGGTTACTGTTCTAGGTGTTTAAGGCAGTTCTGTAAGAAACCGTTACATATGGTTACGGAAGCGTATGTAGATCGTAATGAGTGGTTTGGACGCAGTCTAAGTCTTTATTGTGATTTCGTCAGTCATATGACCACACCGCCGTCTGAGGGATCGATCCGCCGGATGCGATTCTCTCTATAAACGGAACAGAAGAACGGCTGTGTTAGCCAAAGAGTACACAGCCAGTCGCAGTACTTATGCTCGCCGCGAGGCACCGCCAGGCCACTTCATGTGTAGCATGAGTGGAGTGCAGTTCGTAGCCGCGCTCAATGGTCAGACAGCGCAGATGTTTAGTCAGTCATCGTGGCAGCTCAGTCGTTGCTGCCATAACTCTTTGTAGCTCAGTTGTAAAGTTGCGTAATAATACGACAGTAAAGTCAACAGTTCTAAGTTGACAGTTATAAACAATTCTACGTTCTGTCATGACGACAGTCAAGTTAGTCTTCAAATTCACCGGATTCGACATTCGCGATTAGGAGAGATTAATTCGTCACTGCAAGATTTCTGCCTTGTAAATTATGTCATTCTACAGACGCTTAGTCTAGTCGCGTCTTCTATAATTGTCATGGACTACAACAAAGTTACGTAATAAATACTTTCTTATTTTGTACTCCGGCTAATTGACTGTTTTCCTGGTGTAGCTACCAAGCAGTCTTGGCATAGTAGAACCCACGTTTCCTTGGCTACCTCACATTTGCTACTTCATGTTGATGGACTCGGTTATGATGGAAGATCGAGAGCCATCATTTATAACAACATAGACGAGTGGAATTATACAGAAATCGACAGAAAATAATCACCCACGCCTCGTGCGTATGATGACATCGATAACTGTAAGAAATTACGCTGTCGAATGTCATTAACTAGCGTGTTGTTGTCGTACAATATCATTAGAGCTCTCTTCTCCGTCTGTTGGGGTGTCGTGTGATATCTATTACGTTACATTCAATGACACTGTTATGATTATTTCCAATTGTCTAGCAATTACGCCGTCGAAGCACGAGAAAAATTTTTCAAAGAGCCTCTAAGCAAAGGTCACAAGTCCCATTATTAACCACAGATTTTTGGAAAGAAGAACAATGATCTTCTTTAGTGTACGTCTTACAGAACGGTTGTCGATGTAGCACCGCAGTATCTGCTAAACAAATGAACGTTGCGTATGAGAACAATGCTCATGCTTCTGACGTCAGACGCATTGGTGGATCCTTTCGCCGAATCGTTAAGCGAAAAATTTATAAAACATTCGTTGTAACAATACACTTGCCCTACAACAAAGGTAGCATTCGCCTACCGACACGAAACGTTTTACCAGAGAGCCGGACATGATGACGGTTAGCAACGCTAAATATGCCTTTAGGTGGCGCGACCAAATTATCCGCCCTCCTGTTTTGGCGTTTGAGGTCAAACACCGCCGTCGTTTTTCCGTGCGCGTCTCAAAGCAAAGGACGTGCCGCCCTTCCTTTTGGAGAGAATGTCAAATAAAATTACTGGAACTTTTTGGGGTTCCGTGGAGGTATACTGTGGATTCTTCCTTCAGCGATTACTCTGGGATTTAGCAAAAATCTCTAACCGCTTCTCTGAATCGTCTCACTCCCAGAAGATCTTCCCGAAACGCCAGCGTCAAGATGTTACAGAAAGATGCGTTTTTCGCGTTAGCAAAAGCCCTATTAATCACCGTATGCTGTGCGATTTCTCATAATCTTTTCTTATACTAACGTTATGGCGTTACCCTACCCATTTGTTCCTTTCCAAGAGCCGGCCTGTTACGGAATATTATACGACTTGTCAGTCCACATGCTTAATTTTTTGTCGACATCCATCGTCTTCCATAAAAGGTCATTAGACGAAGTTTGGATATATGTCGCACTAATTTTGTCTGAAATCTTAGAGAGACTTTTTATCAGAGAAATGAGTTTTATAATCCCTTCGCGTGCACATGCAGTACATTATCTGATTTCAGTCGAAGTTTCTCTTGCTGCATCAGTATATTTTGCCATTCCCACAGCCGCTTGCAAGTAGTGCTAAACCGGATTTTTTTTTAAATTAACACGTACACACAGATCTGAACGTCCCACCACTTTTTTCTCTTGGTAAAATATCTCTTATATTTTAATGTATGTCTTATGACGAAGTGTAGAAGTGTATTCTCTTGTCATGATGTGTAAAATGTATAGTTTGCAATTACAATATGACCTTAAAATGTTATTCTGTTTGTAAGCACCGTATTTTCTTGTTATCGCTATTTCGACACACAGAGATGTTAGAGAAGACGTATCTTGGGATGACGTAGCCTCGCTGATGCTGCAATGAAGTTTACGGTCACCGCCGCCGCTGCATCAGTTCCTCATGGACGATGGTTTTACTTTAATTTTTTTGGCAGACTATACTAGAATTGTATTTATAAGTATATTATTGGCTTTAATTTTTTAGGTGGTGATTTTTACTCTTTTGTATTTTTTATTAAGCTTGCTATTATATCTTGGCGTGTTTCAACGTTTAATATGAGTAAACATTAACATGTAGGGTGATGGAAGTTCTGCGCTGGAAGTCCACCTTTCAACAGTCTGCGATGCGCTGAAGGTCTCAGCAATCACATACTGATGCCAGGACAGGAGTCTGATGTCCAATTAACTAATTTAGTCAACACTATATGCCCCTTACTACTTTATTTTATCAGCGCGTACTCATTTATTTTATTCCCCACAGATGCACACGGGGACGCTCACGCGCACGCGTTCACACAATACGTAGAACGTGCAAATGGCTCATACAATCAGTAGCCTCTGCCTGCGTAAACTTCGCTTTGCTGTGCATACAATGTCGATTGTTTATAATCGTAGACTCTCTTAATACAGATCTGAAGAACGAATCACTGCTCAGTACACTTCGGCATCTAATAAACGGCCGGCCGCTGTGGCCGAGCGGCTCTAGGCGCTTCAGTCTGGAACCGCGCGACTGCTACGGTCGCAGGTTCGAATCCTGCCTCGACCATGAATGTGTGTGCTGTCCTTAGGTTAGTTAGGTTTAGTTCTAAGTCTAGGGGACTGATGACCTCAGATGTTATGTACCATAGTGCTTAGAGCCATTTGAACCAGTTTCACCATCAAATAAACAGTTTACAGTACTTATCACTAGTTCTCACCTATTGAACTTCCATCTCCGACACATGTCAAACTCACGAATGTGATCTAGCCTCCATTTCCTTAATATAACAACGTAAAAAATTGCTATTCCAAAGCCTCCACACTATCTTCACATAGCCAAATACAGGGTGGGCCAAATATATGTGGCTTGGACGACACGATTGGACGTAGATTTGTCGCAGCATTTACGGAGGAGGAGAAGAGCTACAGTTAATTAAACAGGATGGAGCAACTGTCCACACCTCCGGCCGAACCTTGGAGCACATTTGCACTGTCTTCATATCTTACAGTGCTATTAGCAGAGGTCAGTGTCGACGCGGCCCTAGCTTGTCACCCAGGTCACCAGATCTGTCAGTGCGCTGTTACATTGTTTGGAGGACCCTTAAATCTAAGGCGTATCGCAACAACTCTCATAGTAATCAAAATATCCACGGGTGTACTGCCGGTCTACAGTGTCCAACGGGCACAATATTTCGGCGATCATACATGTCGCCATCGTTAGGTGAACTGACGGACTGAGCTCCTGTCAACGTGCCGGCACGGAGATCCGTACGCTATGGCTGCTCAGAGCACGTTCACAGGAGCTCAGTCCGTCAGTTCACCTGATGATGGCGACGTGTATGATCGCCGAAATATTGTGCCCGTTGGACACTATAGACCGGCAGTACACCCGTGGATAATTTGATTATCAAATACGCCGGGAGAAACTCAAGAATCATAACTCTCATAGTCTTCGCCAATTTGCAGCAAAACATTTCGGATGAGACTGCAGCAATTCTAGCAGTTCATATTCGATCCGCCTTCGGCAACTTGCTGATCATGGCCCAGAAGTGCCAAGAGAAGAATGGTGGTCACTTTGAACTGCTATAGTCAGGTTAGTACCGGATTTCCTCTCCTCTGCTGTGTTTCTTCGTATTCTGAAACTCTGTTCTACGGGCGACTTTTATTTACCCCACCTTGTACAACCAAAAGTGTCTTGGCGAAGCAACTTCCAAAATTACTCACAAATCCATTATCAGCATGTCTCACAATTAAATTAAAACGTCGTCTGCAAGACTCGCGCAATTATTCCCCCCTGATACGGGAACTTACATTCTCTTTTTTAAACAACAAAATCTCCTCCACCATGCCAACATTTTAATACATCCGTAACTAGGCCATCGCGTTATCCTACATCACAGTGCACTCTGGTGCAACTACTATGGAGAACCTTGTTCGTCAATATTTATTTATGAGTTTAAACTTTGCAACTAGTAAAGTAGAATCAGAATTAAAGTTAGTAAATGGGTAAAAGGTTATCACTTCAAGAAGAAATTCATTTGCAGCTAAACATAAAAACAGAACAAAAAATAACTGATCAAATGTAGAGGGTTACTTAACATAAATTTTCTTACTTCCTACTCAGGAAATGTGGTCTCCTTTTTTGATTACGATTCGCTTTAGGAATATCTGCATAAAAGAATACTTCTCGTGTTGTCCAAGAGCTGCGGCAAGTCGAACTCGCAACAAGTTCTGTATTGACTGAGATTACTGCTACCTATGCGTGAAAGTCCAGGACCTGTGAATCGTAACAGACACTGTGAGAGCGCTGATGTCGAATGTCATAGAATCCAATCATAAAGGAACGACTGGGTTAGCCGAAATTTCTGAGGTCACCGTTATTTGTGTATCAAAATCCACGTTGAGACCGAATTTGAATCTCATATCGCCGCTTCTGATACCCTACATTTTCTGTTACGAAAGTTAAACGAAAATTAACGAAATAAATCTAAAAAAAATGGACGAGTAGTTATAATTTTTGCAGTGAGCAAAACGATGATTTCCTCTGTTGCCTATATGATGCACTGTGATTCATCATTTCACTAGCATGTAAAGAGACAAATGTAACAAACATTTTGTCACATTATCAGGTCTCACATTTTTTTCTGCTGACTGCGATACGAACTGCAATTCGCTACTACGATGTAGCAATGTTGACTTCTGAAAACGTGCTCAAAATTACAGCTCCATCCGCAAAGTACCAATTCCGCTTCTGTATAACCGGGGAGAGGCAAACAGCTGCTGAAACTTGAGACCGTCTCCATACTGCTTATAGTGAAAATGTTGTGAATAGGTAAAATTTGGCGAAGTGGCGTTGTGAATTGCTAGAGGGGAGAAATTACCTTCATAATGCAAGTGGACACAAATTCATCCGCAGGGACTAATGAAACTGACCAAACAGCTGTTTGATCTACCAAGCGTTTCGTTATCAATAAACGCCTTGAGCTATGGCAGTAACTATTGCGAACTCTTTTTAACGAAATTGTTACACGCAAATTACGTTATTCGAACAATGCTCAGGCTAGGTGTACAAATCGCTGATAGACTACCTCAAACAAAACCCAGTGGCTGTGAGAAAAATGTTTCTCGCACATTATGAAGGTTAAGGAGACTATTTCCTGGACTGAATTCTGACTAGTACTAAACATAGGGTAGCGCAAAACGTAGTTAATAATGAGCAATAATTGTCTGAACGACGAAGGACACATTCATGACCAAAGAAAAATTAATTACTTCTGACTCGTCTGGAAAAATCATTCCAATCATTTCTCGATTCTGAATCTAGGACAAATAGTCAATTTTGACGTCAAATGTTAGACTGTACAAAACGAACGACAATGAATACTTTCACGTGGACTTTGTTTTCTGCATGATGATATCGGATTGCACGGATCGCTTGGCCCACACAAATCATCCGTTTGGAGGTTTTCCACCTTCATCATGCGCTCTAGGTCTCACAGTTGCCATTTTCACCCAAGTTGTAAACGCAAAGTTGGTGCTGTGTCGTTTTACATGACGGTAGTTGGTTCGAATGCTGCTGGTACAAGAAATTTTTCGCCAGTAAAATTTGAGCGAAAAATTAAGTTGAAAATGAAAATAACGAAATTCCTAAAGTAATATCAGATGAGATTTATAAAGTCATTCGATTTGTTAATAAAGGAAGAACATAGAAGGAATGGGTGTTACTATGTCGTTGTACGGTGAACTTCTAGTGCGGACGAACTTCAACAACCAATGGAAAAACTTTTATCAGCCCGTCTGAAAGTGAAAATCAACCACAATAAGAGCAATATAATGTCAAAGGTATATACAGAAATTAACAACGAAGTGGTGGTAACAGTTGGTGATCTTGTCTTGAACAAACTGACCTGAAACACCAGCCGTACTTTAAACATTTTAACAATATAACAGCTATGCAAGAATCACCATCCCCGTCTCCCAAAGATAAAAAAATCTGTAAGCGTGTAACATCTAAGGGCCCCAGCAGTCAAACCATTATTGTCTCGAA